>NC_142570.1:15263106-15566136 GCF_041283825.1 Pyrus communis | reverse complement strand
ACAACATGGCACTAGATAATGCTTCTCTTTTGTCACAGCTCATGGAAAGGTCCCAAATGCAAAGCGTTAGTGCATTTGATCTTCAATCAAGGAATAACGTGTTTTCCAATACTTACAATTCAGATTGGAGTGATCATTCAAACTCGATGTGGTGGGAACCTCAACATGTTCAAGAAGAAGGATATTGGCCGCCATATGAGGAATTCTATTCAACGCCTATGCAGCCACCACAACCTGCCCAAAGCAATGTAGGTAATTCAAGTGATAATGATAAGATTTTTCAATTACTTACTACTTTGACGCAGGGACTCCAACTTCAAAACAAAGAGAGGGAAAATCAAGACAAAAGGTTGGACTACTTGGAAAAGCAAATTGGGCAGATAGCGGAGTTTGTAGAACAAATTTGCGACCAAGGCGAACTCCCTAGTTCAACCATTGCAAATCCGAAGGGAGGATTTGAAACTGCCAAGGAAATCATGTTGAGAAGTGACAAGGAGGTTGGAACGGACCCTCAACCATCAAAATCAAATCACAAGGAAGAGGAATACACCCAACCCACGGCAATAGTGGAAACACCTTTGTCGGAGGCACCTATTGCTCCTACGCCATCTAATTCAAGTAAGGTTGTTCCAAATTTAATTAGTTCTAACCCCATTCCACCTAATATCCCTATTCCTTGCAGGTTCATGAATTCCAAGGAAGAAGAAAGTGAAAAAGACATCTTGGAAGCACTTCCAAAGGTGCAAAGTAGGGAATATCATGAATTCATCAAAGAGGACGGTCTTGAGGCAAACAACCCCAAAGAAGTTGAATTTTATGACACAAGACAAGGACCAATCCTCACATCAAATCTGTCCAAGGGCAAAGTTCCTGAAATGTTCAAAGAAGATGTGTTTATCCTTGAGTTCATGTCGGAGCACATAAGTAAGCCACCTCCTCCAATTTCAATTTTCTTTTATACTAACATGTTGTTAATGATTCAGGCATCCAATCTTGAATTTAAACCATTACCGGATCATTTCAAGTATCACCGCCCATTCAAAGATAAATTCCATGCCGATTGAAAAAGAAAAAAAAAAAAAAAAAAAAAAAAAAAAAAAAAAAAGAAAAGAAAAAGAAAAAGAAAATAAAGCAGATGTAGCCTTCACAGAGGTTGTTTGTTTGAAGCCCCACTACGTGGCAATACTCTTGAAGCGGAAGGCATAGAAGCGGAAGGCATAGAAGCAGAAGGCATCGAAGCGGGAGGCATCGGAGCGGAAGCCATCGGAGCGGAAGCCATCGGAGCTAGAGCATTCCAGGCCTCAATACTTGGCCAAGCGCTGGATGACCCAGGAAAAATATGCCTCTGGAAGTAAGCCGCAAGCCTTTGACGGTCACTTTGACGGTCACTTTGCATACGACCATTGGATTCTTGCAGCTCATCAAGCTTCCTCTTCATGCCCGTTGAATAGTTGTTTGCCAGCACATGCAAACTTCTATTCTCGTACTTAAGCAGTTTGATTTCTTGCTTAAGACTTTCCACCTCCGCCATCAATGATTCCACCTGACGGGAGCGGGCAAGCAGGCGTTGGCCCATGTTGGACACAGAACTCGCACACTGAACACTAAGTGCGAGGGACTCTTGAACGGCCAACTCATCGGACCGTCCTGACAGCAGCCTACTATCTTTTGGAGTAAGGAGGTTTCTAGCTACTATTGTAGCTGTTGTGGCGTCCTGCATCACGGAGTCTTCACCTGTGAGAGGACCGTTAGAAGATAAAAAAGAAGGACGCCATACATTACCTTGACGGGGCGCGCCCGTATCACTGCTGAGACTCAATTCTAAGCTAAGGTTCGATGGGTTTGCCATTTTTCAAAAGTGTTCAAAGAGAAGGGGTGGATGGAGTTAATTTCAAAGGGCCGGAGACGATGTTCAAGAATGGAAAATCTTCAGAGTGTGTATGTTGTGGTGATCAATAGCTCAATAAAAAAGCCAAGGCGACGCGTCCACCGATTCAAAAAGCCGGAATTTCCGGCGTAATTTTGGCGACGCTTTCTCGGCTTTTCAGAAGACGTGTGCAACTTTGTCAAAAGTTCACGTGGAGGTCATCATCGCAGCTACACTTTTGCCGACAAGCGTAAATTTCGGCGACGCTTTCTCTGCTTTTCAGAAAACGCGTGCGACTTTGTCAAAAGAGCTCAGACAGAGCCGCGTACGCACTACTACGTGTCGTTCAGAAATCGAAGGGGCGTCGTGCAGAAATCGAAGAGGCGTCCGTTCAGAAATCGAAGAGACGTTTGTCGACACGGGTAAAAGAACAATACCACCACTTGATATTATCTCTATATATGTCGACCTTCGTCTTTTATGGCAAGGCAAACCTGAAGAAAATGCCCAACTCTCCCTCACCTCTGAGGGTGCACTCCCAGCAAAGCCTTTCGAAATACTCAATTCTTTCTTCTTCCCCAAAGATGATACCAGATGCCTGGAGTACAGATGACCCAGGAGGAAATGGCGGATTGAAGTGTGCTGATTCGTTCACCGCTTCTTCAAAAGCAAAGGTATCTCATATCATCAAGGTCAAAAGCAAAAGTATCTCATATCATGCTCTTTCCCTTTCTTTTTCTTTGTCCTTGTTCTTACTCGCATGGCAAAGTGAAAGAAGCAATCAGCCGGCACTTGGAGTCAGTCTTCCGATCTGGATCCGACTGCCTGGAATTTATTCCTGATTGCTTACCTAGCGTTGCTCTCGAGTAGTCATCTTCAACGGTTGATACACTTCCAGAGAAGGGACCACTCCTGCAAAGATTGAACAAAGAAACAGATAAAAGGGGAAAGCTCAGACCTCCGGGGGAGACCAAAAGAATCCTGCTGCCCAGTTCAAGAGTAGCACAAAGGAAAATCAACGATGGGAAGAAACCAGTTCAAGAATGAGCCTGTGGAATCACAAAGATCAAAGCCTCAATGCAATCACCAAGGAGAAGAGGGAATTTACACTCCATAACCAGATTTGCGTCCCTAAACTCTTCTCTTTGTTAATTACATTCTGCCATGTTTAATATGTTTAAGTGCTTTTTGTGTGTTTACTTATGCTTTGTGTGAATCTATGCTTAAAACATTGAGGACAATGTTTGATTTAAGTGTGGGGGGGTAACTAATGTTGTTAATGCAAATTCGTGGGATTTTATCACCCATAACTTCAAATGTTGTTCCTTGCTGTTTTAAGGTGTTTTTAAGTTGTTTTAGAGTGTTTTATTATGTTTTGTTTTTATAACTCCGAAAATCACATAAAAATTTGAAAAACATGTTTTGAAAAGCCTAAAAAGAGTGTTTTGAGTCGTTTTTGTGTGTTTGTGTCTTAGGGTACCTTCCAACACAATGATAAGGATTTGGTTTGTAATTGCATGACTGTTAAAAAGAGTTATAAACATGGAGAAAAGTTTGATTTACTCTTGGTATATGCTTGGTTATGGTTATAATGTATGACTTCACATGCAATAATAAAAGAAAAATTCGGTTTTGTAACATGCTTGAAGGAAGGAACTCAAACAAACGCTACAACCCTGTGAGACTCGAGCTATTACCTTCTTTGGAGAGTTATTTTCTGTGATTCTTTGTTTTCTAAAGTTGTTGCATGATCTCATTATTCCTTGCTTGGTTGCTACTTAGAATGCAATTGTATCATAATAGAACTAAATGCTAGAACTTATATCCGTTTCATTCAAAGCATGATATTGTTTGCATAACATACAATAAGATGAAGTTGTTAGTCAAGCCAAAGCCAAAAAGCCTATCCCTTTTCATATTTCTTATTTGTTGTAAGTTTTAACCCTTTTGAGCCTTTTCAGCCTATTTTCTTTGTTAACCACATCACCCCTTACCTAGCCTAGAGTAGGACTTTCCTATACCCTTGTTCTTGAAGTATAGTGAGCATGACTTAAATGAATTCCTTTTGATTAATATGTTGCAGAAAATAAGTGTGGGGGAAGGGATTTTTGTGTGTATGTGCCTAAGTCTTAAAGGAGGCACGGGAAAAAGAAAAAAAAAATGTGAGAAAAAGAAGAAGAAAAGAAAGAAAAAGAGTGAAAATAAGTGAGAATGGACTCACAAGTGTGATTGTTGAAGAAAGGGCCCAAAAAGTTTGAATATGGCCCTAAGTTTTGTGTGACTTCCCCTTGGGTGTTCAAAGTTGACTTCTGCGTTCTAAAGGGAATTCTAAGTGCCTAATTCAATACTTTGCTCACTATTGCTTTAAGAACCTTTGTTTTACTTTACCTTTCTTTGTTAAACCATTACCCTTAGCCCCGTTACAACCCTCAACTTCTATCTTGATGTTATGTGTTCAATTTGTGGAGTTTGAATTTGGTATGAGCTTATGGAATCACTGGTTCTCATTCTAAGTAGTAGCATTCCATTCATGAGATCATATTCATGTCATTATCGTAAATCCAGAAAATGCTTTCTTTGTTATAACATATGTGAGATACTAGTCTTTCATGTTCACATCAATCTCTCACATATAACTAGTGTAGGGTGTGTAGTCAGAAAATCTGTGTGAAAATAGAGTGCATTCTAGTAAGGAATTGAGGAAATTCTCTAAGGCATGTTACTACATTCAAATCATGGTTTTAAATGCTTAATTGTGAACTAGTATGTGGTGACTATGATTAAGAATGTATTTAAGTGTAAAGATGGCTAAAATCTGTGGGAATAATGATTTTTAACTTGTCATGTGCATTGGAAATCCGTAAGACGATTGTTGGAAGGTGTAGGTGGTGTTTTGTTCGTTTTGTCTAGTTTCGTGTTCTTTTGTTGTTTTGTTTTGCTCGAGGACTAGCAAAAGATAAGTGTGGGGGTATTTGATAGGAGCATATTCATGCGACTTAAGTGGCTTGTTCTCGTGCATTTACGTTATGTTTCTTTAGTTATTTTAGTACTTTAAGCTATTTTCGTGTGTTTTTAGGTTCATATGGCTAAGGAAGCAAAAAGATGCATTTTGGAGCATTTTGGAGCAAAATTGGACTTGGAATGGATAGCTTATGTTTGGTGCAAAAGGAATGGACGAAATTGAAGGATTCCTAATCCATTGCAGCCACATGCACCCATAATCATTCACACCTTGCAGCCACATGCATTCACTCTTCATAAATCAGCCACATGCACTCATCATCATAACCTAGCTGTCATGTTTCCCCTTTCATCATTCCCTCACATTCTTTAAATCAGCCAACACATGCATCCACCTTTCTCCCATCAGATTTCCAACATTGCACATGCATTCCCCTTACAATTTCAGCCATCCTAGCTGTTTTGCACATGCATTCACTTAACCTAGCTGTCATGTTCCCTCTCCCATCCATTCATCTCCCTATAAAAACCATACACACTTCACACAACATTCATTGATTCTCATTCACTCTTCCATATTCCAGAAATTCGTCAAAACCTCTCCACACCCTTGCAGCAGCCACCAAAACACTTTTCTCTTCCCTATTAATCCAAACACCACTCCCCAAACCATTCACACCACCAAACCTCAGCTTAGACCTTGTGCTACAACAACGAGGAAGAGAAGAGTGCCTAAACGTTCATACAATTCAAGTTTGAGTTGTTGGAATGTTTAGGTGTTTCTTTGATTTCAAAGTTTAAATTCAATTCTCTTTGTTTTGTACGTATGAGGAATGGAAGAGAAGAGTGCCTAAACGTTCATACAATTCAAGTTTGAGTTGTTGGAATGTTTAGGTGTTTCTTTGATTTCAAAGTTATGAGGAAATAAACCCCCCTTGGTTAGGGGGTGATTCGAAATATATGTTTATGCTTGCATTTTGATTTGATTACTTCTAATTGCGTTTCATAAGTTGTGATTTCAATTTGTTTAACCGTTTGATTGATAACTTATTTATGTATGTTTATTGAGAGTGCACGCTTAATTTTCATGCATGAATATGACGCTAGAATATAAGTGAGTTTCACCTAATAGTTACGAACTTATATTCACAAGTAGTGGAGGTTGCTTATAAACAATCGCGTTAAACGAATTCTTGGCATAAGTTTCATGCAATCCATAGTAACGAATGCCTCGTCAACACTTATAATTTTCATAGAGCGTAATGATTCTTGCTTGTACCTCTTCTATGCATTCATGTTGAGGACTTGTGGGGAATGTTTTGAATTGTCGCATGCATCATCCAATTCAATAATGTTAGGAAGATTTGAAGGTTAATTAGTGCATCACGGTTAACTTGGGGTGTTGAGAATTCATGGTTTATTGAAATACAATTGGAAATCATTTTATTATGCAAGTATAACATGTATGGAGATGAACCCCTTAACTAGGTTCCCATCCATTCAATTCCATCAATTTCATATTTACATTCTGTTTTAGTTGCAATTTGTTCATTTAATTTAATTTTCGTATAAACCTAAATCCCCCTTTACTTTATTGTCCAATTTAGTTAGAAAGTGTCTTAGTTTATGTTTCTAAGTGTTTTGATTCATTTTATTTCCCAAATTCGTCCAAAGTAGTCAAAATGCTCAAAACTGCCCAGATTGTGTTTTTAAGGCAGTTTTGAGTGTTTTGGTGCTGTTTTGAGTCTTTTGGTTTGTTTTAGTGTTTTAAGTGTTTAGTTTTACATTCTTTGAGTCTAGTTTAGTGTTTTATATTGTGTTTTTACATTTGAATCAAGCCATAATCTTAAATTCGTCCAACATTGGATTTAAGGTCAGAAACTGCCTAGTTAGTGTTTTTAGGCAGTTTTGAGTCTTTTGAACTTGTTTTGAGTCCTTTGAGTCTTTGTGAACGTTTTTAACTTTGTTTTTACGTTTTTGAGTCAAATCCAAGTGATTAACAATCCCTCCTAATCCCCGGTCCAGAACGATCCCTACTTATACATATACTACAATTTGACGAAAAGAGGGTTAATTTGTATGCGTATAATTCTCGCATCACACCGGGGATTAGGAGGGCTTGCTAAACACTCTAAACTGACTCAAATAAATAAAACTAACCTTTAAAACACTTAAACTCACTTAAAAAGACTCAAACACGTTCACAAAACTCAAAATAGGCTAAAAACACTCAAAACTGCCTTAAAAACACAATCTGGGCAGTTTTGAGCCTAAACACAAATTTGGACGAATTTGGGTAACAACTTGGATTAAGGCCCTAGAATTCGGCCATGGGTTGTCAAATCCACCTAGGAAGAGGTTTTTGGCCCACATAGTTTTATAAAACGAATTGTATACCCAAATCCACAAGGATTAGGCCTTGGAAATCAGAATCCCAAAGGGATTGGGCCTAGGGAGGTGCGGCTGACTTAGGGGAGAGGGTTGCTTGGCTTGCAAGGCAAGCCAAAGCCTTCTAGAATGGATTGGGGCGCCACTTTTCTAGGGCTTATAGAAAGAATAGGTTTTGTGGCAGATTTGGGCCTTCTAGAATAGGATGCTTCTAGAAATAGGTTCTAGAATTATCCATTTAGGTCCCCATGCAATTAGGATTAAGACATGATAAGGTTTGGATAAGATAAGATGAGATAAGGTTTGGATAATGTTTTGGATAATTGGATAATGTTGGATAAGGTTGGATAATGTTTAGATAATGTTTTGGATAAGGTTTCCTCTTTTGAGCTCCTTCCTTATCCACTTTGTCCTTAGCTTAGTTCCTTCCTCTTCTTATCACATATCTAGCCTCTTGAAGTTCAAATTCGTCCATCCATGTTAGCCCATATGCAAGCTATCCCCATAGTGTCCAAAATAGCTCCAAAATGCACCAAAATGCATCTTTTTGCTTCCTTAGCCATATGAACCTAAAAACACACGAAAATGGCTTAAACTACTAAAACAACTATGAATTAACAATATAAATGCACGAAAACAAGCTAAGTAAGTCGCCTAAATATGCTCCTATCAGAACACACGGCATGGACAAAGGGATGGGTTGGATTTCTGAAATGATGGCTGCAAGGAGTTACTTGTTTAATCACAATGCATGTGAATTTCTGTAAAGATGAAGTGTAGCAATGTAATGGAGGGCACGGAATGGATGTTTGTGTTTGTTGGTGTCAAAATGGCTGAAATGAATTAAGTGATGGAAATGGGATTGTGAGGAATCTGATTTGGTGTTACAATTGCATCAAATGATGGGATGATATGGGAACACACGGCCAAGGTTGTGACATGCATGTGAATGCATGTTTTGGTGTTGGAACCACATAATTGACTTCAATGTTTTTGCCTTATTTAAAATCACCCAATATGGCCGAATTACATCTCTTAACACTTCACATCTTTTTTGGAATGTTTTTACTTCATTTGCCTTCCCATTGATCCAAGTTCACCCTTGGCTGCACACTAACACCAAATAATGTAAAATGCAACTAGTTCAATCTAAAACAATCACAAAAACGCCAAATAAGGAGGATATAAATGCATGCAAAGTGTGACTTATCAAATGGGTGCTTATTTATAGGTGAAAAAGAGGGAATATGACAGCTAGGAACTTGGTGGAAAGCTGAAAATGCATGTGCAATGTTTTGGGAGAAAATGGGAGTGCATGTGGCTGCAATGGATTAAAGGGTGAATGCATGTGCAATGATGAAGTGGGATGGCTGAAATTGTAAGGGGAATGCATGTGGGTGAATGTGTGGCTGCATGGTTGAATGATTAAAGGGTGCATGTGGCTGAATTGGTGGTGCAAAGAGAATGAATAATGAAATGGGAAAGCATGTGCAAGGTTTTGGTGTGAATGATTGAATGTGCATGTGGCTGATATGGATTAGGAATCCTTCAATTTCGTCCATTCCTTTTGCTCCAAACATAAGCTATCCATTCCAAGTCCAATTTTGCTCCAAAATGCAACTTTTTGCTTCCTTAGCCATATGAACCTAAAAACATACGAAAATGGCTTAAACTACTAAAACAACTATGAATTAACAATATAAATGCACGAAAACAAGCTAAGTAAGTCGCCTAAATATGCTCCTATCAAATTCCCCCACACTTAGCTTTTGCTAGTTCTCGAGCAAAACAAAACGAAAGAAACTAAAAACAAACCAAAACACATTATAAACCTTCCAACATGTATCTCAGGGATTTCATGACAAAATAAAGAACATCATTCCCACAACATTTAGCTTACTTTACACTTGATAGGAGCATATTCATGCGACTTAAATGGCTTGTTCTCGTGCATTTACGTTATGTTTCTTTAGTTATTTTAGTCCTTTAAGCTATTTTCGTGTGTTTGTAGGTCCAAAGGGCTAAAGGAGCAAAAAGATGCATTTTGGAGACTTTTGGAGCACTTTTGGGCTAAGGATGGATAGCTTATGCTTGGCGCCAAAGTGTTGGACGAAATTGAAGACCTAATTGAAGACCAAAGTGTTGGAACCTTGTTTCCTTTAGTTTTAGGACATTTAAACCTTTCCAATTTCCTTAGCCGTGCATAACATTCCAACATTCCACTCCTTCATTTCAGCCACACTCCCACATATCATTACTTATCATCACCACTTATCACATATCATATCACTTATCATAACCACATATCATACACTTATCATCACCACTTATCACTTATCATAATCACATATCATACACTTATCATCACACCACTTATCACTTATCACTTATCACCTAACATACACCCATCACCTAACACAAAACCTTGCAGCCACATGCATTCCCCTTTTGCACATGCTTTCCCATTTCATTATTCATTCACCTTAATCATTCCCTCACATGTTTTCCATAAACCATCAACACATGCACCCTAGATTCTAATCAGCCACCCCACATGCATTTCCAACCTAATTCACATGCATTCCATCCTTTAAAACATTGCACATGCACTCATAATCATTCACACCTTGCAGCCACATGCACTCCCTTTAATTAGTTTAACCCACCCTTTAATCCATTAAATCCACATGCTTTCCTATTCAATTAAATCAGCCACATGCACTTCCCCCTTTATCATTTCTGCACATGCACTTTGCCTTTCATCATTGCACCACAAATCAGCACATTCACCTTCATTTCCAGATTGTCCCCTTGCACATGCAGCCACATATTCATAGCACATGCATTTCCACCTTTAATCACATGCATAAATCAGCCACATGCATCTCCCATCACCATTCCAGATTTCTACCACCCTCCTAGCTGTCATGTTCCCCCCATTTCACCTATAAATAAACCTTCATTGCAGCCACAAAGGGCGGGATCCATTCACCACAGAAATAAGGCCTTTGTGCCAGAAATTCATTCTCATACACACTTCCATTTCAGAAATTCATCCATTGCAGAAATGTTGCTCTCCCTTACAATCCAAACACCATCCTTCCATTTCCACCACTTCCCAAACCATTCACACTATCAAACTATCCCTAGACCTTGTGCTACAACGAAGAGGAAGAGAAGAGTGCCTAAACGTTCATACAATTCAAGTTTGAGTTGTTGGAATGTTTAGGTGTTTCTTTGATTTCAATGTTTAATTTCAATACTCTTTGTTTTGTACGAATGAGGAAAGGAAGAGAAGAGTGCCTAAACGTTCATACAATTCAAGTTTGAGTTGTTGGAATGTTTAGGTGTTTCTTTGATTTCTCTTTGTTTTGTACCATGAGGAACTAAAATCCCCTTTAGCTAGGGGGTGATTCAAAATATATGTTTATGCTTGCATTTTAATTTGATTACTTCTAATTGCGTTTCATAAGTTGTGGATTCAATTTGTTTAACCGTTTGATTGATAACTTATTTATGTATGTTTATTGAGAGTGCACGCTTAATTTTCATGCATGAATATGACGCTAGAATATAAGTGAGTTTCACCTAATAGTTACGAACTTATATTCACAAGTAGTGGAGGTTGCTTATAAACAATCGCGTTAAACGAATTCTTGGCATAAGTTTCATGCAATCCATAGTAACGAATGCCTCGTCAACACTTATAATTTTCATAGAGCGTAATGGTTCTTGCTTGTATCTCTATTATGCATTCATGTAGGGGACTTGTGGGGAATGTTTTGAATTGTCGCATGCGCTAACCCATCCAATTCAGTAACGTTAGGAAGATTTGAAAGTTAATTAGTGCATCACGGTTAACTTGGGGTGTTGAGCATCATGGTTTATTGAAATGCAATTGGAAATCATTTTATTATGCAAGTGTAACATGTGTGGAGATGAACCCCTTAGCTAGCATTCATCCATACTTTCATCATATTCATATTTACATTATGTTTTAATTGCAATCTGTCCATTTAGTTAGATTTCGTCAAAACCTAAATCCCCCTTTACTTTATTGTCTAATTTAGTTAGAAAGTGTCTTAGTTTATGTTTATAAGTGTTTTGATTCATTTTGTTACACAAATTCGTCCAAATTCACCAAAGTGCTCAAAACTGCCCAGAAAGTGATTTTAAGGCAGTTTTGAGTGTTTTGGGTGATGTTTGAGTCTTTTGGTTTGTTTTAATGTTTTAAGTGTTTAGTTTTACATTCTTTGAGTTAGTTTAGTGTTTTATATTGTGTTTTTACGTTCTTGAGTCAAGTTATTACTTAATTTCGTCCAAATTTGTGTTTGTGCTCAAATCTGCCCAGAAAGTGGTTTTTAGGCAGATTTGAGTGTGTTTGTGTTGTTTTGAGTCTTTTGGTTTGTCTTAGTGTTTTAAAGTTTAGTTTTGCATTCTTTGAGTCTAGTATAGTGTTTCATATTGTTATTTTACGTTTTTGAGTCAAATCCAAGTGATTACCAATCCCTCCTAATCCCCGGTCCAGAACGATCCCTACTTATACTTATACTACAATTGTCAAAAAGAGGGTTTAATTTGTGTGCATATAATTCTCGCATCAAATTTTGGTATTTGATAGGAGCATATTCATGCGACTTAAATGGCTTGTTCTCGTGCATTTACGTTATGTTTCTTTAGTTATTTTAGTCCTTTAAGCTATTTTCGTGTGTTTGTAGGTCCAAAGGGCTAAAGGAGCAAAAAGATGCATTTTGGAGACTTTTGGAGCACTTTTGGGCTAAGGATGGATAGCTTATGCTTGGCGCCAAAGTGTTGGACGAAATTGAAGACCTAATTGAAGACCAAAGTGTTGGAACCTTGTTTCCTTTAGTTTTAGGACATTTAAACCTTTCCAATTTCCTTAGCCGTGCATAACATTCCAACATTCCACTCCTTCATTTCAGCCACACTCCCACATATCATTACTTATCATCACCACTTATCACATATCATATCACTTATCATAACCACATATCATACACTTATCATCACCACTTATCACTTATCATAATCACATATCATACACTTATCATCACACCACTTATCACTTATCATTATCACTTATCACTTAACATACACCCATCACCTAACACAAAACCTTGCAGCCACATGCATTCCCCTTTTGCACATGCTTTCCCATTTCATTATTCATTCACCTTAATCATTCCCTCACATGTTTTCCATAAACCATCAACACATGCACCCTAGATTCTAATCAGCCACTCCACATGCATTTCCAACCTAATTCACATGCATTCCATCCTTTAAAACATTGCACTGATGCGAGAATTATACGCGCACAAATTAAACCCTCTTTTCGTCAAATTGTAGTATATGTATAAGTAGGGATCGTTCTGGACCGGGGATTAGGAGGGATTGTTAATCACTTGGATTTGACTAAAAAAACGTAAAAACAAAGTTAAAAACGTTCACAAAGACTCAAAGGACTCAAAACAAGTTCAAAAGACTCAAAACTGCCTAAAAACACAAACTAGGCAGTTTCTGACCTTAAACTCAATGTTGGACGAATGGCTTGATTCAAACGTAAAAACACAATATGAAACACTATACTAGACTCAAAGAATGCAAAACTAAACTTTAAAACACTAAACCAAACCAAAAGACTCAAAACAACACAAACACACTCAAATCTGCCTAAAAACCACTTTCTGGGCAGATTTGAGCACAAACACAAATTTGGACGAATTTGTGTAACAAAATGAATCAAAACACTTAGAAACATAAACTAAGACACTTTCTAACTAAAATGGACAATAAAGTAAAGGGGGATTTAGGTTTTGATTAAACTAAATGACAGATTGTAAATTAAAGCATAAGGAAAAGAAGTAAACAAAACATGAATGAATCAACAACCAATATAATGAGATAGTATCAATGGAAATGTAGCTAGAGATTCGATTTCACCATTGCTAAGCCAAGTCCATGCTTGTTAAGTCAGATTATACTCATCCCTCTACTTATTTCTTGGGTTTGTTTCACTTAGATATGATCAGCCATATGATGTGTGGACTTGATCAAATGTCCCTAATCATGAACCTAATTGTGATGTGCAACTTTGGTTCCTAATCAAGAATATGTAGTGCATAAGAAACTTTCACAAAACCAAAGGGAACACTCGACAGGATGTTTGCAAAACATTCCCTTCATTCATTCACATATCCACCAAGATTATGCATGATGTGTGCTTTAATCTTGGCTAAACAACCTGTGGTTAATTCAAATGATGATCAAGCACTAAAATCAACACACTAAGTCACAATTAAATTGGAGAATGAAACAGGAAATAGATAGATTAAATGAGCATTCTAACTTGATTACATGGCAAACTTTGCAAGGCTAATATAAAACATGAATGAACATAGAATTAATAAGGGACCCTATTCTGAAATCAAAGAAACACCTAAACATTCCAACAACTCAAACTTGAATTGTATGAACGTTTAGGCACTCTTCTCTTCCATCCCTCATACGTACAAAACAAAGAGAATTCAATTTAAACATTGAAATCAAAGAAACACCTAAACATTCCAACAACTCAAACTTGAATTGTATGAACGTTTAGGCACTCTTCTCTTCCTCGTTGTTGTAGCACAAAGTCTAAGGGATGTTGTTGGCGTGTTGAATGGATTGGGGAATTATGGAAATGGATGAGGAGTGATGGAAATGGAAGAATGGTGTTTGGATTGTAAGGGAGAGCCACGGCAAGGGTGGTTTATGGTCTACATTTCTGCAAATGGATGAGTGATTATGGAAGAGTGTATGAATGAGTATTTATAGGTGAAATGGGGGGACATGACAGCTAGGTTGCATGTGCAAATGCTGGAAAACTGATGGGAATCCACGGCAAGGGTGGTAATGCATGTGTGATGGTGTGAAAGCTGCCAAGATGCATGTGAAAGTGTATGAATGTGCACGGCATGGGTTGTTGATTTTCTGGAATTGATTTAAAGGATGCATGTGGCTGCAAGTTTGGTGAGTGATGATGAATGCATGTGAGTTAAAAGAGAAGGGAATGCATGTGCAATGAAGTGGATTTTCTGATGGAATGTGGAGGGAAAGCCACGGCAATGATGATTTCTGGTGGTGTATGTTTGAATGGTGCATGTGAGTGAATGTGTGGCTGAAATGTAAAGGGGGGAAGATGATGTGTTGAATGATTGCACGGCATGGGTTTTTTCTGGAATGTTGGATGTGCATGTGAAGTGGCTTTGTGGCTGAAATGATGAAGTGAGATGCATGTGAATGCAAAGGGAGGCCACGGCAATGAGTGGTGTGAATGATTGATTGTGTATGTGAATGGTGGAAATCTGAAAATGGCATAAAACAACTAGGCTAAGGGAAAGGCACGGCAAAGAGATGTTTGTTGATGTAAATGTGCAATGGTTGCAATGATGAAATGGATGGGAGTGCATGTGGATTAAAGGGGTGTGAATGGTTGTGGTAATGATAAGTGATAAGTGAATGGTTTTGATCTTCAATTTCGTCCATCTACTTGGCTTTAAGCATATGCAATCCATTCCAATCTCTAATTTGCTCCAAAAGGCTCCAAAAGGCATCCTTTTGCATACTTTGCCCTTAGAACCTGAAAACACACAAAAGAAGCATAAAGGACTAAAATAACTGTGAATTAACAACATAGATGCACGAAAACAAGCAAAGTAAGTCGCCTAAATATGCTCTTATCATGCACATGCACTCATAATCATTCACACCTTGCAGCCACATGCACTCCCTTTAATTAGTTTAACCCACCCTTTAATCCATTAAATCCACATGCTTTCCTATTCAATTAAATCAGCCACATGCACTTCCCCCTTTATCATTTCTGCACATGCACTTTGCCTTTCATCATTGCACCACAAATCAGCACATTCACCTTCATTTCCAGATTGTCCCCTTGCACATGCAGCCACATATTCATAGCACATGCACTTCCACCTTTAATCACATGCATAAATCAGCCACATGCATCTCCCATCACCATTCCAGATTTCTACCACCCTCCTAGCTGTCATGTTCCCCCCATTTCACCTATAAATAAACCTTCATTGCAGCCACAAAGGGGGGGATCCATTCACCACAGAAATAAGGCCTTTGTGCCAGAAATTCACTCATTCATACACTCTTCCATATTCACTCATCCATTGCAGAAATGTAGACCATAAACCACCCTTGCCGTGACACTCCCTTACAATCCAAACACCATCCTTCCATCTCCACAACTCCTCTTCCATTCCTCCACCACTCCCCAAACCATTCACACCATCAAACTATCCTTAGACCTTGTGCTACAACGAAGAGGAAGAGAAGAGTGCCTAAACGTTCATACAATTCAAGTTTGAGTTGTTGGAATGTTTAGGTGTTTCTTTGATTTCAACGTTTAATTTCAATACTCTTTGTTTTGTACGAATGAGGAATGGAAGATAAGAGGGCCTAAACGTTCATACAATTCAAGTTTGAGTTGTTGGAATGTTTAGGTGTTTCTTTGATTCTCTTTGTTTTGTATCATAAGGAACTAAACCCCCCTTGGTTAAGGGGTGATTCGAATATATGTTTATGCTTGCATTTTGATTTGATTACTTATAATTGCGTTTCATAAGTTGTGATTCAATTTGTTTAACCGTTTGATTGATAACTTATTTATGTATGTTTATTGAGAGTGCACGCTTAATTTTCATGCATGAATATGACGCTAGAATATAAGTGAGTTTCACCTAATAGTTACGAACTTATATTCACAAGTAGTGGAGGTTGCTTATAAACAATCGCGTTAAACGAATTCTTGGCATAAGTTTCATGCGTATTCCATAGTAACGAATGCCTCGTCAACACTTATAATTTTCATAGAGCGTAATGATTCTTGCTTGTATCTCTTCTATGCATTCATGTTGAGGACTTGTGGGGAATGTTTTGAATTGTTGTATGCGCTAACCCATCCAATTCAATAACGTTAGGAAGATTTGAAGGTTAATTAGTGCATCACGGTTAACTTGGGGTGTTGAGAATTAATGGTTTATTGAAATGCAATTGGAAATCATTTTATTATGCAAGTATAACATGTATGGAGATGAACCCCTTAGCTAGCCTTCATTCCATTCAAATTCTATCACACATTCACATTTACATTTTGCTTTAATTTGAATCTGTGCATTTTAGTTAATTTCGTCCAAAACTAAATCCCCCTTTACTTTATTGTCCAATTTAGTTAGAAAGTGTCTTAGTTTATGTTTCTAAGTGTTTTGATTCATTTTGTTACATAAATTTGTCCAGATTCACCAAAGTGCTCAAAACTGCCCAGAAAGTGATTTTAAGGCAGTTTTGAGTGTTTTGGGTGATGTTTGAGTCTTTTGGTTTGTCTTAGTGTTTTAAAGTGTTAGATTAGTTTGAAATACATTTAGTTTGTGTTTTTAAGAGTCTTGAGTCAAGTTACAACTTAGTTTCGTCCAAATTTGTGTTTGTGCTCAAATCTGCCCAGAAAGTGGTTTTTAGGCAGATTTGAGTGTGTTTGTGTTGTTTTGAGTCTTTCTGCCCCTTGGAGAACGTTTTGGTACGAAGCATCTTATCATGATAAGCCTTCGTCTTGTCCTTGTAGATGCGCGCATTCTCGTAAGCCTCGTTCCTAATCTCCTCAAGTTCATCTAATTGGAGCTTCCTATGAACTCCAGCAGCGTCTATGTCCAAATTGAAGGTTTTCACAGCCCAATGTGCCTTGTGCTCTAACTCAACGGGCAAATGACATGGCTTACCATATATAAGCCGAAAAGGTGACATGCCAAGGGGAGTTTTGTAAGCCGTATGATAGGCCCACAATGCATCGTCCAAGCGCAAACTTCAATCTCTTCTTGAGGGTCCCACGGTTTTCTCTAGGACTTGTTTGATCTCCCTATTTGAAACCTCCGCTTGCCCATTAGTTTGAGGGTGATAAGGTGTGGAAACCTTATGAGTAACGTTGTACTTCTTGAGCAAAGCTTCAATGGTGCGGTTACGAAAGTGAGAACCCCCATCACTAATTAAAACTCGTGGCATCCCAAACCTAGCAAAAATATTAGATTTCACAAAATCTGCAACAACCTTAGAATCGTTAGTACGGGTGGCTTTGGCTTCCACCCATTTGGAAACATAATCGACAGCTAGCAAGATATAAGTGAAACCAAAAGATGGAGGGAAGGGGCCCATGAAATCAATACCCCAAACATCAAAAATTTCCACAAAGGAGAGAGATTGTTGCGGCATTTGGTCCATAGGCCCTATGTTACCTGTTCTTTGACACTTATCGCATGTTAAACAAAACATTTTAGCATCTTTAAAGAGATTAGGCCAATAAAATCCAGATTGTAACACCTTTAGGGCTGTCCTTTGGGTGCCAAAATGTCCCCCACATGCATAAGTATGGCAGAATGTAAGAATGGAATTAAATTCAGATTCGGGCACACATCTACGCACAATCTGATCTGGGCAGAATTTCCATAAATATGGATCATCCCAAACATAAAAACGTGCATCATGAACAAGTTTATCACGTTGGAACTTGTTTAGGGTACTAGGAACTTGCTTAGACACCAAGAAATTGACCAAATCGGCATACCAAGGGGTTCTTACCTCAATGGACAGAAGTTGCTCATCCGGAAACGTTTCTAAAATGGGGGTGGACTCTTCCTCACGCACCATTCTACTTAGGTGGTCAGCCACCACGTTTTCACACCCTTTCTTGTCTCGGATTTCAAGATCGAACTCTTGAAGTAGGAGCATCCAACGAATGAGTCTTGGCTTAGCCTCCTTTTTGGTGAGAAGATACTTCAAGGCTGCATGGTCAGTGAAAACAATTACTTTAGTACCAAGAAGATATGATCTAAACTTATCTAATGCAAATACAATAGCCAAGAGTTCTTTTTCGGTTGTGGAATAATTAAGTTGAGCATCATTCAACGTCCGTGAGGCGTAGTAGATGACATGCGGCCTCTTGTCCTTTCTTTGTCCTACAACTGCTCCTAAAGCATAGTCGGACGCATCACACATGAGCTCGAAAGGTAGGCTCCAATCCGGCGGAACAATGATGGGTGCCGTGGTCAACAACTCCTTAAGTAGGTTGAATGATGCCGTGCACTCCTTGGGGAATTCAAACTTCACATCTTTTTGTAGGAGACGGCAAAGAGGTTGTGCAACCTTCGAGAAATCCTTGATAAACCTACGATAGAATCCTGCATGGCCAAGAAAAGAACGAACCTCTCTAACCGAAGTTGGAGAGGGTAAGTGACGTACAAGATCTATTTTCGACTTATCAACCTCAATACCGTTTTCAGAGACTATATGACCTAAAACTATGCCTTGTTTAACCATAAAATGACATTTTTCCCAATTCAAAACAAGGCTAGTTTCCATGCATCTTTTCAAGATTAAAGTAAGATTATGCAAGCAATCATCAAATGAGTCCCCAAAAACACTAAAATCGTCCATAAATACTTCAATTATCTTTTCAACATAATCGGAGAATATACTTACCATGCATCGTTGGAAAGTGACCGGTGCGTTGCATAAACCAAACGGCATACGACGATATGCAAAAGTACCAAATGGACAAGTGTTAAGTCACATTTTGCATGCATTTATATCTTCTTTATTTGGCATCTTTGTGATTGTTTTGGAGTAAACTAGTTGCGTTTTACATTGTTTTGTGTTAGTGTGCAGCCAAGTGTGTAATAATATCAATCGGAAGGCAAATGATGAAATGTGGTGCAATTCGACCACATTGGATGGTTCTAAACAGAAAGTGATGCATTGGAGTCACTTTGGGTGGTTCTAAACAAGGCAAAAACATGCAATCACATGCATGTCCACAACCTGCCCGTGCACTCCCATTTGGTTCCAAATCAGATTATGCACCTCTAAAACATCAAAACATGCATTCACATGCATGTCACAACCTTGTGCCGTGTATTCCCTTGCTTTGTCCAACTCCCATTACTTAAACCATTCAGCAATATTTACACCAAAACATGCATTCACATGCATGTTCAAACACTTTGCCGAACTCACATGCATTCCATTCCCCTTCTTCAAATCTCTTTGCAGAAATACACATGCATTTCAATTAAATAAAACCCATGCTTGCACCTTTCCCTTTTGTTATTCACCCATTATTCCAGAAAATCAATCATTCTAAGTCCATGCCGTGTGTCCCTTCTCCTCTCCAGATTTTTACAAAGCATTTTCTGGTGGTCCAAGTCACCTTTGCAGGTTCCACTCACTTGTGGCAGCAAGAGCATGTGTTTCTTTGAATACATTAATCCCTTGCAGAACATTGCACATGCCGTGAGTCTTCCATCTCAGAAACACAAATCATTTCCATCATTTATGCTCTGCCATTTGAGTTAAACAACTCCTAGATCCAATCTGATTGTTGGGGGATCACACACACTCCATGTTGCTCCATTACTCTCTCCCTTTCCCATCCGCAAGTTTTCTTCCTCATTCAGTCCATTTACACAGCCACAACCTTCCCCATTTCACCTATAAATACTCATTCATT
The DNA here is from genome assembly GCF_041283825.1 of Pyrus communis. Lineage (NCBI taxonomy): Eukaryota > Viridiplantae > Streptophyta > Magnoliopsida > Rosales > Rosaceae > Pyrus > Pyrus communis. The sequence continues at coordinate 15,546,334 of NC_142570.1, read as the reverse complement.
CATCTCATTTTAAAGACAATTCATTCACAACAAAACTGCCTTGGGGCCGTGCCCTTCACAAAGTCCATCCATTACATTTCATTCACTCATCCATTTCAGAATGTAGACATCAAACTTCCCTTGTGCCGTGCTCTCCCTTACAATCCAAACACCATCCTTCCATTCCTCCACCACTTCCCAAACCATCCACACCATCAACCTATCCCTAGACCTTGTGCTACAACGAAGAGGAAGAGAAGAGTGCCTAAACGTTCATACAATTCAAGTTTGAGTTGTTGGAATGTTTAGGTGTTTCTTTGATTTCAAGGTTTAATTTCAATACTCTTTGTTTTGTAAGAATGAGGAATGGAAGATAAGAGGGCCTAAACGTTCATACAATTCAAGTTTGAGTTGTTGGAATGTTTAGGTGTTTCTTTGATTCTCTTTGTTTGTACCATGAGGAACTTTCTCTTTCGATGTAATCTTGCAAGAGTGCCATGTAGTTAATTCAGAATTCTCATTTAATCTATCTATTTCTTGTTTCATTCTCCAATTTAATTGTGACTTAGTGTGTTGATTTTAGTGCTTGATCATCATTTGAATTAACCACAGGTTGTTTAGCCAAGATTAAAGCACACATCATGCATAATCTTGGTGGATATGTGAATGAATGAAGGGAATGTTTTGCAAACATCCTGCCAAGTGTTCCCTTTGGTTTTGTGAAAGTTTCTTATGCATTACATATTCTTGATTAGGAACCAAAGTTGCACATCACAATTAGGTTCATGATTAGGGACATTTGATCAAATCCACACATCATATGGCTGATCATATCTAAGTGAAACAAACTCAAGAAATAAGTAGAGGGATGAGTATAATCTGACTTAACAAGCATGGACTTGGTTTAGCAATGGTGAAATCGAATCTCTAGCTACATCTCTATTTGTGTTATCTCATTTCATTAGTTGTCGATTTATTCATTTTGTGTTTACTTCTTTTCCTTATGCTTTAATTTACAATCTGTCATTTAGTTTAATCAAAACATAATTCCCCCTTTACTTTAATGTCCAATTTAGTTAGAAGTCATTTTAGTTTGTGCTTTTAAGTGTTTTGATTCATTTCATTTCCCAATTTCGTCCAAATTCACCAAAGTGCTCAAAACTGCCCAGAAAGTGATTTTAAGGCAGTTTTGAGTGTTTTGGGTGATGTTTGAGTCTTTTGGTTTGTTTTAGTGTTTTAAGTGTTTAGTTTTGCATTCCTTGAGTCTAGTTAAGTGTTTTATATTGTGTTTTTACATTTGAATCAATCCATAATCTTAAATTCGTCCAACATTGGATTTAAGGTCAGAAACTGCTTAGTTAGTGTTTTTTAGGCAGTTTTGAGTCTTTTGAACTTGATTTGAGTCCTTTGAGTCTTTGTGAACATTTTTAACTTTGTTTTTACGTTTTTGAGTCAAATCCAAATGATTAACAATCCCTCCTAATCCCCGGTCCAGAACGATCCCTACTTACATATATACTACAATTTGACGAAAAGAGGGTTTAATTTATGCGCGTATAATTCTCGCATCAACAAGTAAAGGTGGTCTTTTCTTGATCATCCGGCGCTATGACAATTTGATTATATCCCGAATAACCATCAAGAAAGCAATAAAAAGAATGACCGGCTAACCTTTCAAGCATTTGATCGATGAATGGCAAAGGGAAGTGATCTTTCCTTGTTGCCGCATTTAGCTTCCTATAGTCAATGCAGACCCTCCAACCGGTTTGAATGCGTGTAGGCACAAGTTCATCTTCTTCATTTTTCACCACCGTGACTCCGGACTTCTTGGGAACCACTTGGACCGGTGAAACCCAACAACTATCCGAGATGGGATAGATGACGCCACAATCAAGCAATTTGATGATTTCCTTCTTCACTACTTCCATCATTGGTGGGTTGAGTCGACGTTGGGCTTCCCTTGATGGTTTGGCGCCTTCTTCCATGAGAATTCGATGCATGCACGTGGTAGGACTTATACCCTTGATGTCGGCCAAAGTCCACCCTATGGCCGTCTTGTGCTCTTTGAGAACCCTCACCAACTTCTCCTCCTCTTGTGCCGTGAGTGATGAAGCTATAATGACGGGCAATGTGTCTTGCTCGCCCAAAAACACATACTTCAAGTGATTTGGCAACGGTTTGAGCTCAAGTGTAGGTGGTTGTTCTATAGAAGGAAGCAACTTATTAGTTGAAATTGGAATTGAAATTGGACTAGGGGACTTACCTTGGAGCCGTGGCAATGACTCTAGGGCTGCCACGGTCTCAATTACATCTTCATCAAAGCCCACGGCATGGGTGTTCAATTGTGTGCCGTGGTTTGTTATGGTGACGTCCATGTGATCCTTCATTTCTATGCCATTTGTAATGACCGTTTCAAGTGCATCGCCATGTAATTGATCAAAGTGTGTCTGCGCCAAAGAATCAAGAATATCAATAGAGAAACATGAGTGATCATCATTAGGAAATCTCATAGTTTCAGAAATATTAAAATCAATCACTTCCCCATCGAATTCCATTGTTAAAGTGCCTTTAAACACGTCTATCTTAGTTCGGGCCGTCTTCATGAATGGCCTCCCAAGAAGAATCGGCAAGGATGGAGCATGGGTGGTTTCCTCCATTTCAAGGACATAGAAATCCGCCGGGAAGATCAAATCATTCACCTGCACTAAGACATCTTCCAATACGCCCTTTGGATAGGCATTAGATCTATCGGCCAACTGAATAATCACACCATCATTTTTCAATTCACCAAGGTTCATTGAAGCATAAATAGAGTATGGCATGACGTTAATTGAAGCTCCTAAGTCTAACATAGCATGTTCGAACTTAGTTTGACCAATAATACAAGGGATTGTAAAGCTACCTGGATCTTTGCACTTTGGTGGTAACTTTCTTTGTAAAACAGCGGAAACGTTCTCACTTACCCTTACTACCTCTTTATGTGACGCCCTCTTCCTTGTAGTGCACAATTCCTTCAAGAACTTAGCGTATTTGGGCACTTGCTTTATGGCATCTAGGAGCGGGATATTGACTTGAACTTTCCTAAACGTCTCAAGAATGTCCTTCTCATGCTCCTCCTTCTTTGTTTGCAAAAATCTGTGAGGAAAAGGAACATTGGGTGGAACGGGGTTAGAATTAATCAAATTTGAACCCAACTTACCTTTGGTGGCCGAATGGTATGGCATGGATGAGCTTTGGTCCTTTTGGGCTTGCGGCAATGGAAGTTGTGTCCTTGCCGTGGGCTTCTCTTCAGCCTTTTCTTCATGTTGCAATGTTTCTTCTTCGTTAGGACTTGTTTTGGATGGTGTGGATGTAGTGCCAACTTCTTTTCCACTCCTCAAAGTAATTGCTTTGGCAGATTCGAATCCTCCCTTTGGATTGACAATGGTTGAACTTGGGAGCTTGCCTTTGTCTCGGAATTGTCCCACAAACTCCGCAATCTGCCCTATTTGCTTCTCTAAGTGGTCCACCCTTTTGTCTTGGTTTTGCAATGCTTTGTTTTGATTTTCTTGCCCTTGAGACAAACTAGTAAGCAACTTAAGAATAGTAGCATTATCTAAAGACGTACCTTGATGGTTTTGGGCGGATTGGGGTTGGGTTTGGTCTTGGCCGTGGGTTTTGGTGTAAAACCCCGGGGGTTGCTGCCTAAAGCCTCCTTGTTGGTAAGGTTGTTGAGGCTCCCTCCACTTGAAGTTTGGATGGTCTCTCCAACCTGGATTGTATGTATTGGAATATGGATCATTCCTTGGTTGATTTTGGCTTGGAAATCCAATGGCGTTTGCACTCTCCCACCCACCATTCTCAATCAATTGAGGGCACTTTTCCGAAGGATGACCTTGAATAGAACATACGCCACATACAATTGGACTATGGATCTTCATTCCTTCGGCCATCTGAGACACAAGAGAAGTAAGATTAGCTAATTGAGTTTGAAGGTCGGATTGAGAACTTACCTCATTCACTTGTTGCCGTGGGGGGTCCCTTTGCCCAAGTCCTTCATATTGTTGTGCATTTAGAGCACGGTTTGCAATTAGGGTCTTGGCTGCCATAGGAGTTTTGTCCACCAATGCACCTCCCGCCGAAGCATCGAGCATTTGCCTTTCAATGGGAAGAAGGCCCTCATAGAAATATTGAAGGAGAAGCTCCTCCTTCATTTGATGTTGAGGACATGATGCAACAAGGGCTTTAAAACGCTCGTAGTATGCCGGAAAAGATTCTCCTTGACTTTGTTGGATTCCGCTAATTTTCTTCCTCAAGAGAATGACTCTTGAAGTAGGGAAGAACTTCTCCAAGAACGCTCTCTTCATGCTCTCCCAAGAAGTAACGGTCCCGGGTGCCAATTCATAAAGCCAATCCTTAGCCTTTTCCACAAGAGAGAATGGAAAAGCTTTCATCTTCATAATATTCCCATCAACGTTAATGGGTGTCATGCTTGAGCATACAACTTCAAACTCCTTCAAACTCCTTCAAACTCCTTCATTCACGCCAGAAATTCATTCCCTCTCTCTAACACTGCCATACTTCACCATTCTTCATATTTTCTGCCCAAAAACAATCCTTGCCTTCCCCTACATCCATCCCTACCCTAAACACATCATTCTACATCATCCATAACCCCCACAACTCACCAAAACCCCTTGTGCTGCAGCAACTAGAGGAGAAGAGGCCTAAACGTTCATACAATTCAAGATTGAGTTGTTGGAATTTTTAGGTGTTCTTCGTTCTTGTTTTCAATGTTTACTTTGTTATTACTCTCTAAGTTTGTTGTAATCATGAGTGGCTAAACCCCTAATTAGTTAGGGGAAAGTTTGAAGCCATGAACATGTTTGAAATATGAATTGATTTCTTCCAATTGTGATTTGTTAAGTTGTGATTGCAATTCAATTATCATGTTTATTAAAAACTTGTTTTTGTATGTTGATTAGGGATGCATACTTAGTCTTCATGCATAAACTCGATGCTAGTTTATAAACAAGTTTCACCTAATCGTCACAAGTTTATAAACATGAGTAGTGAAGGTTGTTAGTCACAACCGCGTTAATTGAATTCTTGGCAAGAGTATCATGCATTCATAGTTACAATTGCCTCGTCAACACTTATAATTTTCATAGAGCATAATGATCTCTCATTGTATCTCTTCTATGCATTCATGTTGAGAACCATTGGAGAATGATTTGAATTGTAGCATGCATCATCCAATTCAATAACATAAGGAAAATTTGAGAGTTAATTAGTGCATCACGGTTAACTTGGGGTGTTGAGCATCATAGTTAATGAAAAGCAATTGGAGAATCGATTCATATATAAATGTGTCATGTGTGGAGAATGGACCTCTAACTAATCCATCCATTATCTTGTTTTCAAGGAATTCGTTTTACAATCTGCCTAGTTTATTAACTTGTTTTGTTATTTCAATTTTCGTCAAAATCTCAATCCCCCTTTACTTTAGTTTCCAATTTAGTTAGAAAGTGTCTTAGTTTGTGTTTATAAGTGTTTTGATTCAATTTGTTACACAAATTCGTCCAAATTCACCAAAGTGCTCAAAACTGCCCAGAAAGTGTTTTTAAGGCAGTTTTGAGTGTTTTGGGTGCTGTTTGAGTCTTTTGGTTTGTTTTAGTGTTTTAAGTGTTTAGTTTTGCATTCTTTGAGTCTAGTTTAGTGTTTTAAACTTTATTTTACGTTTTTGAGTCAGTTTCCAAGTGATTTTGCAATCCCTCCTAATCCCCGGCAACGGCGCCAAAATTTGATGCGAGTTTTATACGCGCACAAATTAAACCCTCTTTTTGTCAAATTGTAGTATAGGTGCAAGTAGGGATCGTTCTGGACCGGGGATTAGGAGGGATTGTTAATCTCTTGGAAACTGACTTAAAAACGTAAAAACAATATAAAACACTAAACTAGACTCAAAGAATTCAAAAATACTTTAAAACATAAACTAAACAGATTCTAACAAGTTCAAAAGACTCAAAACTCTTAAAAACACAAACTAAATTGATTTCTAACTAATTTGACATTAAAGTAAAGGGGGATTTAGGTTTTGACAAAATTAAACTAAATGAACAAATTGCAATTAAAACAGAATGTAAATATGAATGTGAATAAAATATGGATGATGGAATAGCCAAGGGGTTCTTCTCCACACATGTTACACTTGCATACAAGATTGATTCTCAGTTGGTCTTTCCATAAATTATGAAACTCAACGCCCCGGGTTAATTAGGTCCGCTTAAATTAACCGTCAAGTTTTCCTTAAGTTAATGAATTGGATGGGTTAGCGCAACGCAATTCACCACATTCTCCAAAAGTCCTTTACGTGAACAGCACAATAAAGATACAATCAAAGATCATTAAGCATTATGAAAACTATAAGTGTTGACGAGGCATTCGTTACTATGATGAGCATGAAACTCGTGCCAAGAATTCATTTAACGCGATTGTTTATAAGCAACCTCCACTACTTGTGAATATAAGTTCATAACGATTAGGTGAAATTCACTTATATTCTAGCGTCATATTTATGCATGAAAATTAAGCGCGCATTCTTAATAAACATTCATAAATAAGTTATCAATCAAACGGTTAAACAAATTGAATCCACAACTTATGAAATTCTAACGAAAGTTAATCAATTCATATTGCAAATATAAACATAGTTTCGAATCACCCCCTAGCTAAAGGGGGATTAGTTCCTCATTACTTTGAAATCAAAGAAACACCTAAACATTCCAACAACTCAAACTTGAATTGTATGAACGTTTAGGCATTCTTCTCTTCCATTCCTCATACGTACAAAAGAAAGAGAATTGAATTTAAACTTTGAAATCAAAGAAACACCTAAACATTCCAACAACTCAAACTTGAATTGTATGAACGTTTAGGCCCTCTTATCTTCCTCGTTGTTGTAGCACAAGGTCTAAGGTGAGGTTTGGGGAATTATGGAAATGGATGAGGAATGGTGGAATGGGGACTCACGGTTTTGGATTCTAAGGGGAAGTGTTTGTGTTAGTTGTGGTGTGTGAAATGGAGAGATTGGGGGTGATTCAAGGAAACACACGACAATGTCCTAAGGTTGCTAGGAATGTTGTTTTTGTGTTCTAAAATGCGTAGGAGTTTTCAATGATGCTCAAACATGAGGTCTTTTTAGGATTTAACTTTCCTACTTCAAGTCTTCAATTTCGTCCATCCTTTTGGCTCCAAGCATATGATATCCATTCCAATCTCTAATTTGCTCCAAAAGGCTCCAAAAGGCATCCTTTTGCATACTTTGCCCTTAGAACCTGAAAACACACAAAAGAAGCATAAAGAACTAAAATAACTAAAGAAACATAACGTAAATGTACGAGAACAAGCCATTTAAGTCGCATAAATATGCTCCTATCAAATACCCCCATACTTAGCTTTTGCTAGTCCTCGAGCAAAACAGAAAAACAAAACAAAAAGAACAAAACACAACCTACACCTTCCAACAATCGTATCAGGGACTTCCAATGCACATGACAAGTTAAAAATCATTATTCTCACAGATTTGAGCCATCTTTACACTTAAGTACATTCTTACTCATAGTCACCACATACTAGTTCACAATTAAGCATTTAAAACCATGTTTTGAATGTAGTAACATGCCTTAGAGAATTCGCTCAAATCTGATGTGAGAATTATACGCACACAAATTAAACCCTCTTTTTATCAATTGTAGTGAAGAATGTAAGTAGGGATCGTTCTGGACCGGGGATTAGGAGGGATTGTTAATCACTTGGATTTGACTCAAAAACGTAAAAACACAATATAAAACACTATACTAGACTCAAAGAATGCAAAACTAAACTTTAAAACACCAAAACAAACCAAAAGACTCAAAACAGCACCAAATTACTCAAAACTGCCTTAAAAACACAATCTGGGCAGTTTTGAACACTAGACACAACTTTGGACGAAAATTGGTTTTAACTTGACCTAAGACACTTAAAAACACAAACTAAAGTGATTTCTAACTACTATGACTCAACAAAGTAAAGGGGGATTGGTTTTGGACGAAATTAAAAACAAAACAAACTTTTTAAATTAGAACAGATTGTAAAAACGAAATTGATGGAATTGAATGGATGGGAAGCCAGCTAAGGGGTTCATCTCCACACATGTTATACTTGCATATAAAACGATTTCCAATTGCTTTTCAATAACCCATGAATTCTCAACGCCCCAAGTTAATTAGGTTCGCTTAAATTAACCTTCAGATTTTCCTAACGTTATTGAATTGGATGATTGCATACGACAACCCAAAACATTCCCCACAAGTCCCCTACATGATTGCATAATAGAGATACAAGCAAGAATCATTAAGTTCTATGAAAACCATAAGCATTGACGAAGCACTTGTTACTATGATTGCATGAAACTTATGCCAAGAATTTACTTAACGCGATTGAGATCATCAACCTTTACTACTTGTGAATATAATTCCATGACGATTAGGTGAAATTTCCTTATATCCTAGCATCCAATTTATGCATGATAATTAAGCGTGCACTCTCAACCAACACACACAAATCAATGTAATTCACATAGATAAGTAAATTGAATTCACAACTTATGAAACGCAATTAGAAGTAATCAAATCATATCGCAAGCATAAACATGTATTTCGAATCCCCCCCTAGCCAAGGGGGGGGTTTAGTTCCTCATATGCACAAAACAAAGAGAAATAAATTTAAACATTGAAATCAAAGGAAAAGAAACACCTAGAAATTCCAGCGACGCGAACTTGAATTGCATGAACTTCCGAGCTTCCTTCTCCTCCTCCTTGGTGCGGCAAAAGTCTAGGGACAGGTTTAGGGCCTTAGGTGTATGGATGTATGGTTATGGAGGGATGTAGTAGTGTTTAGGGGAAGGGGATGGTGCGGCAAAGCTTAAAACTAAGGAGAAAAGTGTTTGGTGGCTGCGGCAAGGGTGTGGAGAGGGTTGGACGAATTTCTGGAATTAATGAATGTGTATGAGAGGTGGTTATCTGATCTAGGGGTTAATATGAGTATATATAGGCACTTAAAACCCTAGGGTAATCAGATATGGACTTGAATAACCCAAATCCACAAGGAAATAGGCCATCTAGAAGGTAGGAAATCCCAAAGGAAAAGGAATAGAGGCGCCAGATTTTTAGGGTTCTAGAAACAAAGTGTTTTGTGGCAGAAATTGGCACTTCTAGAAGGATTTGGGGCGCCACTTTTGTAGGAGATAAGATAAGGTTCCTAGAATCATGTTTAAAGGGCCAAATTTGTAGGGAAAAAGAGATAAGGGTGCGGCACTAAAGGATAGGGCAGATTAGGGCTTCTAGAAACCCTCCAATGCAAGGAAAACTCATGGCAAGGATGGATAAGGTTTCTAGAACAAGGATAAGGTATCCTAAATGGATAAGGTGCCCTAAATGGATAAGGACTCCTCATTGCACTTGGAAACTTTGCCTATTAGGATTAGGAAACCTTGTCTTTGTCATTCCTTCTTCATCTTGGACTCCTTTTCCTTCTTGGACTTGGAAAACTTCTTTGTTGCTTCACTTGAAACCATTTGGTTTGCCTTTCCTACTTCAAGTAGGAAACCTTGTTTGAGTAGGCAACTTTGTTCTTCTAGGAATCCTAATTCAACTAGGAAACCCATTTTAACTAGGAATCCTAATTCAACTAGGAAACCATCTTCCATTAGGGACTTTCCTACTTCAACTAGGAACCCTTGCTCAAGTAGGAATCCTTCATCTTCAAGTCTTCAATTTCGTCCATCCTCTTGGCTCCAAGCATATGATATCCATTCCAAGCTCTAATTTGCTCCAAAAGGCTCCAAAATGCATCCTTTTGCATACTTTGCCCTTAAAACCTGAAAATACATAAAACTAGCTTAAAAGACTACTTTACTAAGGAAAAACACTATAAATGCACAAAAACAAGCTAAACTAAGGTGCGTAAATATGCTCCTATCAAAATCCTTACAAGATATGCACTCGTTTTTCACACAGATTTTCTGACTACACACCCTACACTAGTTATATGTGAGAGATTGATGTAAACATAACAGACTAGTATCTCACATATGTTATAACAAAGAAAGCATTTTCTGGAGTTAATAAGCATGTTTAGATATGATCTCATGAATGGAATGCTACTACTTAGACGCGAGAACCAGTGACGCCATATGCTCATACCAAGTTCAAACTCCACAAATTGAAATACACAACACTCAAGATAGAAGTCAAGGGTTGTAACGGGGCTTGGGGTATGTGGATAACAAAGAAGGGATATGGAAAACAAAGGTTCTTAAAGAAATAGTGAGCAAAGCATTTGAATCAACTTAGAATTCACTTTTGAATGAAAACTCAACTTTTGAACAAAAAGGGAGAATCTAGACAATTTACGCCCAGAATTGGTGTTTTGGAATCTTTCTTCAATCACTTATTCTTTCAATTTTTTTTTTTTTTTTTTTTTTTTTTTTTTTTTTTTTTTGAATCTCAAAACATAAACACTTAAACATTCTCTCCCCCACACTTATTTTCTTTCATAATGTAACTCAAAAGGAATTCAATTAAGTCATGCTCACTATCTTTTAAGAACAAGGGTGGGGATTGTCCTAAACTAGGCTAGGTGAGGAAAATGTGGGTAAACAAAGAATAAAGGCTAAACAAGGCTCAACGGGATTAAAACTTACAACAATACGAAGTATGGGAAGTAAGGCTATTTGGCTATGGTGGTGGTCACTACACAACTTCTTCTTGAATATGTGTTATGCAAATCAATAACATGCTTTGAATGAAATGGGCATGAGTTCTAGCATTTGGAACCATATGATGAAACGCTTTCTAAGTAGTAACCAAGCAAAGAATAATGAGATCATGCAACGACTTTAGAAAACAAGAAATCACAGATTATACTCTCCAAAGAACGTTATAGGCTCAAGTCTCTCAGGGTTGTAGTGTTTGTTTGAGTTCCTTCCTTCAAGCATGTTACAAAAACGAATTTTTTTTCTTTTATGATTGCATGTGAAGTCATATATTATAACCATAACCAAGCATTTACCAAGAGTAAATCAAACTTTTCTCTATGTTCATAACTCTTTCTAACCGTCATGCAATTATAAACCAAATCCTTATCATTGTGTTGGAAGGTACCCTAAGACACAAACACACAAAAACGACTCAAAACACTCTTTTTAGGCTTTTCAAAACATTTTCTTCAAATTTTTATGTGATTTTCGGAGTTATAAAACAAAACACACTAAAACACTCTAAAACAATTTAAAAACACCTTAAAACAGCGAGGAACAACATTTGAAGTTATGGGTGATAAAATAAAATCCCACGAATTTGCATTAATAACATTTACCCCCCCCCCCCCCCCACACTTAAATCAAACATTGTCCTCAATGTTCTAAGCATAGATTCACACAAAACATAAGTAAACACATAAAAAGAACTTAAACATACTAAACATGGCAAAATGTAATTAACAAAGAGAAGAGTTTAGGGACGCAAATCTGGTTATGAAGTGTAAATTCCCTCTTCTCCTTGGTGATTGCATTGAGGCAATGATCTTGGTGATTCCACAGGCATACTCTTGAACTGGGCTGCATGATTCTTTTGATCTCCTCCACTTGTTGATTTTCCTTTGTGCTACTAGGCTGGAGGATTCTTTTGGTCTTCCCCGAAGGTCTGAGCATACCCCTTTGGTCTGTTTCTTTGTTCAATCTTTCCAATTCGTATTGAAAAGGGTTGGAGGATAACTCAGCCTATGTTTGTCTCCACATGCTTCAATGTATCATTTTCACTTGCCTTACTCGCGCCCCTTTGCAGAAGTGGTCCCTTCTCCGGAAGTGTATCAACCGTTGAAGATGACTACTCGAGAGCAACGCTAGGTAAGCAATCAGGAATAGATTCCAGGCAGTTGGCTCCAGATCGGAAGACTGACTCCAAGTGCCGGCTGATTGCTTCTTTTACTTTGCCATGCAAGTAAGAACAAGGACAAAGAAAAAGACAGGGAAAGAGCATGATATGAGATACTTTTGCTTTTGACCTTGATGATATGAGATACCTTTGCTTTGAAGAAGCGGTGAATGAATCAGCACATGCTTCAATCCGCCATTTCCTCCTGGGTCATATGTACTCCAGGCATCTGGTATCATCTTTGGGGAAGAAGAAAGAATTGAGTATTTCGAAAGGCTTTGCTGGGAGTGCGCCCTCAGAGGTGAGGGAGAGTTGGGCATTTTCTTCAGGTTTGCCCTGCCATAAAAGACGAAGGTCGACATATATAGAGATAATATCAAGTGGTGGTACTGTGTTTTTACCCTTGTCGACAAATGTCTCTTCGATATCTGAACGACGCCTCTTCGATTTCTGAGCAGGCGCCCCTTCGATTTCTGAACGACGCCCCTTTGCTTTCTGAACGACACGTAGTAGTGCGGATGCGGCTCCTTTTGACAAAGCTGCACGCGTTTTCTGAAAAGCAGAGAAAGCGTCGCCGAACTTTGCGCTTGTCGGCTAAAGAGGTGTAGTTGCGATGATGGCCTCCACGTGTTGTCTGAAAAGAAGAAATCTTTTGACAAAGTTGAACGCGTCTTCTGAAAAGCCGAGAAAGCGTCGCCAAAATTACGCCGAAAATTCCGGCTTTTTGAATCGGTGGACGCGTCGCCTTGGCTTTTTTTATTGAGCTATCGATCACCACAACAAACACACTCTGAAGATTTCCCATTCTTGAAAATCGACTCCGGCCCTTTGAAATTTAACTCCATCCCTTCTCTTTGAACACTTTTGAAAAATGGCAAACTCATCGAACCTTAGCTTGGAATTGAGCCTTAGCAGTGATACGGGCGCGCCGCGTCAAGGTAACGTATGGCGCCCTTCTTTCTTTTCTTCTAACGGTCTTCTTACAGGTGAAGACTCCGTGATGCAGGACGCCACAACAGCTACAATAGTAGCTAGGAACCTCCTCACTCCAAAAGATAGTAGGTGTTGATGTATATTTCCTTCCTAATGCTAGAATATATTTAGTATAATGGCATAAGTAAGGGTGTCGAATCCACAGGGACTAATTGGACCTTTGTAACTACTTGTTTGCAAGAAATCTAAGAAATGAATCAAACTAGTCTAAATAGGCAGATTTTGTTGTTTTAACTTGAAAGCAAAAGAGAATGAAGTAAACACAAATCAATGAATCAACAACCAATATAATGAGATAGTATCAATGGAAATGAAACTAGGGATTCGATTTCACCATTGCTCAATTAAATCCATGTTTGTTAAGTTGGTTTATACTCATTCATCTACAAATTTCTTGAGTTTGTTTCACTTGGATATGATCAACCATATGATGTGTGGATTTGATCAAATGTCTATAATCTTGAACCTAATTGTGATGTGCAACTTTGGTTCATAATCTAGAGTATGTAATGCACAAGAAACGTTCACTAAACCAAAGGGAACACTTGGCAGGATGTTTGCCAATCTTTCCCTTCATTCATTCACAAATCCACCAATATTAGACATGATGTATGTTTTAATCTTGGCTAAATAACTTGTGGTTAACTCAAATGGCGATCAAGCATACAAATCAACCCACAAATTCACAATTATAACAGAGAATGAATCAAGAACTAGGTAGACAAACTGAGCATTCTAACTTAATTACATAGCAAACTTTGCAAGGTTACATCGAATCCCTAGAGGAAGCTTAGTTACAATTCATGTTTACAAAAGATTTGACATAAAAGTATAAAACATGAATGAACATAGAATTGATAAGAATGAACCCTTGAAGCAAAACTGATGTTGAAGTCCTTGAAGAGTTCCTTGGTGTTGCTTCTCCAAATGTGGTGCGGATGAAGTAGATTGGTTTTGTTTGGATGGTTTCTGCCCTTAGGACAGAAATGGACAGAGAATGGAGTGAAGTAGGGGGGTTTTAGAGTGTGTAATGGACTGAAAATGAAGAGGGAACTTGCGGATGGGAAAGAGGAGAGAAAATGAGCAGTTTCTGTGTAAGGAAAAGAAGGTAGAATGCAATGCAATGGAGAGGGCGAATTAGAGTGAATGATGGACAGAAAATGGAGCCAAATAGAGTGTGTGTGATCCCCCAACATTCAGATTGGATCTAGGAGTTGTTTAATTCAGAGGGCAGAGCATCAATCAGATGGAATGATGGGTTTCTGAGTGTAGTGGACGCATGGCTTGGACAACCCTGCAAGAATGTGTTTTGTTTAATCAAAATGCATGTGTAAAGTCTGCCACAAGGGAGTGGAACCTGCAAAGGTGACTTGGACCACCAGAAAATGTTTATACACATCTGAAAATGAGAAGAACACACGGCATGGACAAAGGGATGGGTTTGATTTCTGAAATGATGGCATGAAATGGAATTTCTGGAATAAAGGATGCAAGGAATGGACATAATCTGCAGGTATGTGGATATTTAATCCAAGAAACATGTGCAAAGTGTTTGAACATGCATGTGAATGCATGTTTTGGTGTTGAAACCACCTAATCTGACTTCAATGCTTGTTTTATTTAGAATCACTCAATTTGGCCGAATTTCACCACATTCCTTCATTTGCCTTCCAATTGATCTTATTACACACTTGGCTGCACACTAACACCAAACAAAGTAAAATGCAACTAGTTTAATCCAAAAACAATACAAAAACGCCAAATAAGAAAGCTATACATGCATGCAAAATGTGACTATCAAATACCCCCAAACCTGGTTTTTGCTAGTCCTCGAGCAAATTTAAAACTAAAACACACAAAACACAAACATCTAACTAAACCACTTTCGCTGGCCAAACGATTGCACTGAGCATGTGCAACAAGCCTTTGAACCCCTAGGTGTCCCTAGTTGGAGGAGTTGTGTCTCCTGAGGGTTTACAGTGATGACACCCACAAACATTTACAAAATCTGCAAACAACTTGGTTAAGACATGCTTTAAACAAACTAATAAGAACCAATGAAGATTTTGCCATTCATTCAACTCAAAAGATTGCCACTTCAAAGAATCGTATCAATTGTAACGTATAAAGATATTTCTCCATGTCTTACGACTTCAAAGTCACCATACCCAAATGCTTAAGATAGAATTCGCCTCAACTCTACTCCTCACAGAATCCACTCAAGTTTTCACTCAGATCTTAAGGTTTAGTCTCTCAACAACATATATGAGTGAAATTATGTCAATGAAATCAAAATTCTCACATATGAAATCTGAAATGGAAGCACAGTTTCTGAGTAGATCTCATGAAATGAATCAAATGCTAAGAATATAGATAACACACACACTTACCATCACCCATGAATACATCCTCAATGATCAGCTAGGTCTTTCTCAAGATTGTAATGTAAGGCTTAGGTTATAGGTTACGAGAGAAGTGATATGAAATACTAGAGCTTGGGGCTTACCAAAGTGTTCTTGAGGATCATGCTCTTCACTTGCATTTGTTTTCTTTCTTCTTTGTTTTTGGCATCCAGGCCCTATGTCTTATAATGAGGAGATTTGGAACTTGTATCCATTTTAATTCTCTTCTTTTCTTTTTTTTTTTTTTTTATAACCCCTTTTTTTTTTAGAAACATCTTCAACATAGGTGCCCTCGGTACATGCCACAATCTTGTTCTAAGCTCAATTTACTTTTAGTCTTCATCACCTTGGTATTCCCCAAACTATAAGGTATGGCTTGTAATTGGCTAGAATGTGGTGTGGGTGATGAAAGAATTGGGCTAAAGTGTTTGGCTGCAACGAGGGTGAATGGAACACACAAATGGGTAGGATTTAAGCCTTTTAGTAGTTAAACATGCATAGCCTAACATCATCTCATTGAGTTCATTCACGAATGATACTAAACACATGGTATCTGCAAAGAGAGTAATTCTTAGTATCCAATCAAAATAGAAGTAATGAGATCATTTAAAGTGAAATTGAAAGAAAGAGATTGGAGTAGAAACACTTTAAAGCCTCTCAAAGAAGCAAATAGGCTCAAAATAACTCACTAGGGTAGTCTCCACTATTCTTCTTCCAGAATTTGAGTATGGTACCTCTATCATCATAATTTCAAGAGTTATAGCTTTATAAATGACAACAAGATGCAACTCTTTTCCATAGCAACCCAATTGTTTGTTTTCAAACATATTCCTCATATACATTCGTATTAGCATGCAAAAACATTCTTAACCAACACTAACACCTCAAATAGGCACAAACACAACACAAAACTTCCAAACCACCCCCAAACCTAAACTAAACATTGTCCTCGATGTTTAAAATTGTATGCAATGTAAGTAGGCAAAGAAAATGGAATGGTAACAAAATAAACACAACATAAAGAAAGAACACAAACCACACTAGGTTGCCTCCTAGCAAGCGCTTTATTTAATGTCTAGGCAAGACATGGTAGCTTGTTCATGGTGTTGAAAATTCAAGAACATCCACGACTTGATACACTTGCTCTTCATCCACTTTATCCAAGTATGGTTTTAATCGCTGCCCGTTGACTTTAAAAGAAGTGCCATTCTTCATGTTCTCTATCTCCACAGCTCCATGGGGAAATGTTTGCAAGACTTTGAATGGTCCCACCCACCTAGACTTCAATTTTCCTGGAAAAAGTCTCAAACGTGAGTCAAACAAAAGTACTTTCATACCTTGGTGAAACTCCTTCCTTAGGATGGCCTTGTCATGATAGAGCTTAGTCCGTTCCTTGTAGATTTTGGCATTCTCATATGCCTCATTTCTAAGCTCTTCCAACTCATTAAGTTGGAGCTTCCTTGCTACTCCAGCATCCTTGTAATCAAAGTTGAACTTCTTGATGGCCCAATATGCACGGTGTTCAAGCTCCATTGGCAAATGACAAGCTTTCCCAAACACAAGGCGATAAGGACTCATGCCAATGGGGGTCTTGTATGCTGTTCTATAAGCCCATAGTGCATCATTTAACCTCAATGACCAATCCTTCCTTGTAGGGCTCACAGTCTTCATCAAAATGTTCTTGATCTCCCTATTGCTAATCTCCACTTGCCCTGAAGTTTGAGGATGGTACGGGGTTGCCACTTTGTGATTGATGTTGTACTTCTTCATCAAGGATTCAAAAGGTTTGTTGCAGAAATGGCTGCCACCATCACTAATAATAGCTCTTGGGGTTCCAAACCTACAAAAAATCACATCTTTAAGAAAATTCAACACAACCTTATGATCATTAGTTCTTGTAGCAATGGCTTCAACCCATTTGGATACGTAATCCACTGCCACCAATATGTATAAGTAGCCAAAAGAGGATGGAAATGGTCCCATGAAATCGATTCCCCAAACATCAAAGAGTTCCACCACCAAAATGTTGTTCAATGGCATTTCATTCCTTCGACTAATGTTCCCCATTTTCTGGCACCTATCACATTTAGAGCAAAAATCAAAAGCATCTTTGAATAAAGTAGGCCAAAAGAAACCAGATTGTAAAACCTTTAGAGATGTCTTTTTGGCACCAAAATGGCCTCCACATGCCAATGTGTGGCTAAACGTTAGAATGCTTTGTTGCTCACTCTCTGGGACACATCTCCTAATGATTTGATCAGGGCAATATTTAAACAAATATGGTTCGTCCCAAACGTAGTGCTTTACCATGGCAAGGAACTTCTTTCTTTCCTGAAAAGAAAGGTCATCTCTCATTATACCACAAGCAAGATAATTAACAAAATCTGCATACCATGGTTCTTTTTCTTGAACAACAAGGAGTTGTTCATCTGGAAATGATTCATTTAGGGGCAAAGGTTTTCCAACTCCCTGGTTTTCATTAAGCCTGGACAAATGGTCAGCCACAACATTATCACTGCCCTTCTTATCTCGAATTTCCAAGTCAAACTCTTGTAGTAAGAGTATCCATCTAATCAAGCGTGGTTTAGCATCTTTCTTTGTCATCAAATACCTAATGGCTGCATGATCAGAAAACACAATAACTTTAGATCCCACAAGATATGACCTAAACTTTTCTAAGGCAAAAACAACAGCAAGCAACTCCTTTTCAGTTGTGGAATAGTTAAGTTGAGCATCATGCAGAGTCCGGCTTGCATAGTAGATCACATGTGGAAGCTTGTTCACCCTTTGCCCTAAAACTGCACCAATAGCATAGTCAGAGGCATCACACATCAATTCAAAAGGTAAAGACCAATCTGGTGCCATAATAATAGGAGCCGAGGTTAGTTCATTTTTCAAAGTATTGAATGCATCCATACAAGCCTTATCAAAATGAAATGCAACATCTTTAGCTAACAGATTGCATAATGGACGAGTGATCATTGAAAAGTTCTTAATGAAACGACGATAAAAACCCGCATGGCCCAAAAAACTTCTTACTCCCTTCACAGTGGTAGGGGCTACCATATTGGTGATGACGTCAATTTTGGCTTTGTCTACCTCCATTCCTTTGCTAGAGATTACATGCCCCAACACAATTCCTTGTTTCACCATAAATTGGCACTTTTCCCAATTGAGAACCAAATTTGTTTCCTGACATCTTTGAAGTACTAACGATAGATGGTTAAGACATTCATCAAAAGAGGAACCAAACACTGAGAAGTCATCCATAAATACCTCAATGAACCTTTCTACCATGTCAGAGAAGATGGCCAACATACATCTTTGGAATGTTGCTGGAGCATTGCAGAGTCCAAAAGGCATTCTCCTGTATGCAAATGTGCCAAAGGGGCAAGTAAAGGTTGTTTTCTCTTGATCCTCCGGAGCGATTGCAATTTGATTGTAACCTGAGTAACCATCAAGAAAACAATAGTGTGAGTAACCCGCCAATCTCTCAAGCATTTGATCTATGAAAGGCATAGGAAAGTAATCTTTTCTAGTGCTAGAATTCAACTTCCTGTAATCGGTGCAAACACGCCAACTGGTCGTGGGCTTTGTGGGCACAAGCTCATTGTTTTCATTCCTCATCACAGTGATTCCCACCTTCTTAGGTGATAGGAGCATATTCATGCGACTTAAATGGCTTGTTCTCGTGCATTTACGTTATGTTTCTTTAGTTATTTTAGTCCTTTAAGCTATTTTCGTGTGTTTGTAGGTCCAAAGGGCTAAAGGAGCAAAAAGATGCATTTTGGAGACTTTTGGAGCACTTTTGGGCTAAGGATGGATAGCTTATGCTTGGCGCCAAAATGTTGGACGAAATTGAAGACCAAAGTGTTGGAACTTTGTTCCCTTTAGTTTTAGGACATTTAAACCTTTCCAATTCCCTTAAACCGTGCACATGCTATCACCATGCATTCACATGCACTTGTTCCTCCATCATTCCATCCTTTAAAGCATTGCACATGCACTTTAAACATTCACCCACATGCATTTCCACCCACATGCTATCCCATTTCAGATTGTCATTTCCCCTTTAATCAACACATGCATCCCCTCACCAAGAAATCATTCATTCCACATGCAATCAGAAAATCCACTTCATAACACATGCATCTTGGCAGATTTCACATGCACTCATGCACATTCACCTTAATCATTCACATAGCTTTAATTCACATGCAAACACATTGCATTACCACTCACCACCAGAAAATCACCATCATTGCCGTGAGTTTCATACACTTTCCAGCCATTCCACATGCCATTGTCATTCCACTTCATTTCACCTTGCATTTTCAGATTATTCCTTCATCATTGCACCACACATTCATTGCACATGCTTTCACATTCAACACACATCCAGAAATCCTCTTAAAACCGTGCATTCCCTTTCATTTCTGTCAACACACATGCAATTCCAGATTTCACATGCACACACAAACATTAGCACATGCAACCTAGCTGTCATGTTCCCCCCATTTCACCTATAAATACTCATTCATTCATACTCATTCATACACAATTCATTTCACAACAGAAATTGGTCCCTTGGGGCCATGCCCTTCACAAAAGTCCATCCATTCCATTCATACACTTCATCCATTGCAGAAATGTAGACCATAAACCCCCCTTTGTGCCGTGACTCTCCCTTACAATCCAAACACCATCCTTCCATTTCCATCACTCCTCATCCATTTCCATAATTCCCCAATCCATTCAACACGCCAACAACATCCCTTAGACCTTGTGCTGCAACAACGAGGAAGAGAAGAGTGCCTAAACGTTCATACAATTCAAGTTTGAGTTGTTGGAATGTTTAGGTGTTTCTTTGATTTCAATGTTTAAATTCAATTCTCTTTGTTTTGTACGTATGAGGGATGGAAGAGAAGAGTGCCTAAACGTTCATACAATTCAAGTTGGAGTTGTTGGAATGTTTAGGTGTTTCTTTGATTTCAGAATAGGGTCCCTTATTAATTCTATGTTCATTCATGTTTTATATTAGCCTTGCAAAGTTTGCCATGTAATCAAGTTAGAATGCTCATTTAATCTATCTATTTCCTGTTTCATTCTCCAATTTAATTGTGACTTAGTGTGTTGATTTTAGTGCTTGATCATCATTTGAATTAACCACAGGTTGTTTAGCCAAGATTAAAGCACACATCATGCATAATCTTGGTGGATATGTGAATGAATGAAGGGAATGTTTTGCAAACATCCTGTCGAGTGTTCCCTTTGGTTTTGTGAAAGTTTCTTATGCACTACATATTCTTGATTAGGAACCAAAGTTGCACATCACAATTAGGTTCATGATTAGGGACATTTGATCAAGTCCACACATCATATGGCTGATCATATCTAAGTGAAACAAACCCAAGAAATAAGTAGAGGGATGAGTATAATCTGACTTGACAAACATGGATTTAATTGAGCAATGGTGAAATCGAATCTCTAGCTTCATCTTCATTGGTACTATCTTATTTTATTAATTGTTGATTCATTCATCTTGTGTTTACTTTATTTCCTTATGCTTTAATTTACAATCTGTCATTTTAGTTAATTTCGTCCAAAACTAAATCCCCCTTTACTTTATTGTCCATTTTAGTTAGAAAGTGTCTTAGTTTATGTTTCTAAGTGTTTTAATTCATTTTGTTACACAAATTCGTCCAAATTTGTGTTTGTGCTCAAATCTGCCCAGAAAGTGGTTTTTAGGCAGATTTGAGTGTGTTTGTGTTGTTTTGAGTTTTTTTTGGTTTGGTTTAGTGTTTTAAAGTTTAGTTTTGCATTCTTTGAGTCTAGTATAGTGTTTCATAATGTGTTTTTACGTTTGAATCAAGCCATTCGTCCAACATTGAGTTTAAGGTCAGAAACTGCCTAGTTAGTGTTTTTTAGGCAGTTTTGAGTCTATTGAACTTGTTTTGAGTCCTTTGAGTATTTGTGAACGTTTTTAACTTTGTTTTTACGTTTTTGAGTCAAATCCAAGTGATTAACAATCCCTCCTAATCCCCGGTCCAGAACGATCCCTACTTATACATATACTACAATTTGACGAAAAGAGGGTTTAATTTGTGTGCGTATAATTCTCGCATCAAATTTTGGCGCCGTTGCCGGGGATTAGAAAATTTGCTAATTCCTTGGATTGTTCGTTTTTATTATGTATTTTAGTTTTAGTTTCTGATTTGTGTTTTGTTTTTTTTTTGTTCTAGGTACTAGTTTATGACTCGGAGTTCTCATCCGATTCGTGAACATATCCTGGAGTGATTGGGTTCTTCGTCCGGCTGCAAGACGTAAAAGAAAGCGCTACTTGGGAGGCAACCCAATGCACTAAAAAAAAAAAAAAACAAAGCATGTTCATATAAAAAAAAAAAAAAAAAAAAAAAAGGATACTAAACATGGAGAAAGATGGAGCTTCACAAAGGTTGTTTACGTGAAGCCCCACTACGAGGCGTCGGAGCGGAAGGCATAGAAGCAGGAGGCATAGAAGCGGGAGGCATAGAAGCGGGAGGCATCGGAGCGGAAGCCATCGGAGCTAGAGCATTCCAGGCCTCAATACTTGGCCAAGCGCTGGATGACCCAGGAAAAATATGCCTCTGGAAGTAAGCCGCAAGCCTTTGACGGTCACTTTGACGGTCACTTTGCATACGACCATTGGATTCTTGCAGCTCATCAAGCTTCCTCTTCATGCCCGTCGAATAGTTGTTTGCAAGCACATGCAAACTTCTATTCTCGTACTTAAGAAGTTTGATTTCCTGCTTGAGACTTTCCACCTCTGCCATCAATGATTCCACCTGACGGGAGCGGGCAAGCAGGCGTTGGCCCTGATGCGAAAATTATACGCACACAAATTAAACCCTCTTTTTGTCAATTGTAGTATAAGTATAAGTAGGGATCGTTCTTAACCGGGGATTAGGAGGGATTGCAAATCACTTGGAAACTGACTCAAAAACGTAAAATAAAGTTTAAAACACTAAACTAAACTCAAAGAATGTAAAACTAAACACTTAAAACACTAAAACAAACCAAAAGACTCAAAACAGCACCAAAACACTCAAAACTGCCTTAAAAACACAATCTGGGCAGTTTTGAGCACTTTGACTACTTTGGACGAAATTGGGTAATAAATTGATTCAAAACACTTATAAACATAAACTAAGACACTTTCTAACTAAATTGGACAATAAAGTAAAGGGGGATTGAGTTTTGGACGAAATTAAGCTAAATGCACAGATTGCAATTTAAAACAGAATGTAAATATGAAATTGATGGAATTTAATGGATGGGAACCTAGCTAAGGGGTTCATCTCCATACATGTTATACTTGCATAATAAAATGATTTCCAATTGCATTTCAATAAACCATGAATGCTCAACACCCCAAGTTAACTGTGATGCACTAATTAACCTTCAAATCTTCCTAACGTTATTGAATTGGATGATGCATGCGACAATTCAAAACATTCCCCACAAGTCCTCAACATGAATGCATAGAAGAGATACAAGCAAGAATCATTAAGCTCTATGAAAATTATAAGTGTTGACGAGGCATTCGTTACTTGGATTGCATGAAACTTATGCCAAGAATTCGTTTAACGCGATTGTTTATAAGCAACCTCCACTACTTGTGAATATAAGTTCGTAACTATTAGGTGAAACTCACTTATATTCTAGCGTCATATTCATGCATGAAAATTAAGCGTGCACTCTCAATTAAACATACATAAATAAGTTATCAATCAAACAGTTAAACAAATTGAAACCACAACTTATGAAACGCAATTAGAAGTAATCAAATCAAAATGCAAGCATAAACATATATTTCGAATCACCCCCTAGCTAAAGGGGGGTTTAGTTCCTCATGGTACAAAACAAAGAGTATTGAAATTAAACATTGAAATCAAAGAAACACCTAAACATTCCAACAACTCAAACTTGAATTGTATGAACGTTTAGGCCCTCTTATCTTCCTCTTCGTTGTAGCACAAGGTCTAAGGATAATTTGATGGTGTGAATGGTTTGGGGAGTGGTTGGAGTGGCTGCAATGGAGGAGAAAAGTGTTTTGGTGGCTGCTGCAAGGGTGTGGAGAGGTTTTGACGAATTTCTGGAATATGGAAGAGTGAATGAGAATGAATCAATGTTGTGTGAAGTGTGTATGGTTTTTATAGGGAGATGAATGGATGGGAGAGGGAACATGACAGCTAGGTTAAGTGAATGCATGTGCAAAACAGCTAGGATGGCTGAAATTGTAAGGGGAATGCATGTGTAATGTTGGAAATCTGATGGGAGAAAGGTGGATGCATGTGTTGGCTGATTTAAAGAATGTGAGGGAATGATGAAAGGGGAAACATGACAGCTAGGTTATGATGATGAGTGCATGTGGCTGATTTATGAAGAGTGAATGCATGTGGCTGCAAGGTGTGAATGATTATGGGTGCATGTGGCTGCAATGGATTAGGAATCCTTCAATTTCGTCCATTCCTTTTGCACCAAACATAAGCTATCCATTCCAAGTCCAATTTTGCTCCAAAATGCTCCAAAATGCATCTTTTTGCTTCCTTAGCCATATGAACCTAAAAACACACGAAAATAGCTTAAAGTACTAAAATAACTAAAGAAACATAACGTAAATGCACGAGAACAAGCCATTTAAGTCGCATGAATATGCTCCTATCAAATACCCCCACACTTATCTTTTGCTAGTCCTCGAGCAAAACAAAACATCAAAAGAACACGAAACTAGACAAAACGAACAAAACACCACCTACACCTTCCAACAATCGTCTTACGGATTTCCAATGCACATGACAAGTTAAAAATCATTATTCCCACAGATTTTAGCCATCTTTACACTTTTATACATTCTTAATCATAGTCACCACATACTAGTTCACAATTAAGCATTTAAAACCATGATTTGAATGTAGTAACATGCCTTAGAGAATTTCCTCAATTCCTTACTAGAATGCACTCTATTTTCACACAGATTTTCTGACTACACACCCTACACTAGTTATATGTGAGAGATTGATGTGAACATGAAAGACTAGTATCTCACATATGTTATAACAAAGAAAGCATTTTCTGGATTTACGATAATGACATGAATATGATCTCATGAATGGAATGCTACTACTTAGAATGAGAACCAGTGATTCCATATGCTCATACCAAATTCAAACTCCACAAATTGAACACATAACATCAAGATAGAAGTTGAGGGTTGTAACGGGGCTAAGGGTAATGGTTTAACAAAGAAAGGTAAAGTAAAACAAAGGTTCTTAAAGTAATAGGAAGCGAAGTAATGAAATTGACACTTAAACTCATTTTTAATGGCAGAAATCAACTTTTAAACACAAGGGAAGATTCATGCAACAACTAGGGTCAAATTCACTCTTTTGGACCCTTCCTTCAATAACCAATGCTTGTGAGATCATTCTCACTTATTTTTCAACTCTTTTTTCTTTCTTTTCAACAATTTTTTTCTTTATTTCATTCTTTGGCCGTGCCCTATTATCTTCCCCCACACTTATTTTCTGCAGTATATTGATCAAAAGGAGTTCATTCTAAGTCATGCTTCACTATCCTTTAAGAACAAGGGGTTAACAAAGAAAAGGCTCAAAAGGGTTAAAACTTACAACAAATAAGAAATATGAAAAGGGATAGGCTTTTTGGCTTTGGCTTGACTAACAACTTCATCTTATTGTATGTTATGCAAACAATATCATGCTTTGAATGAATTGGGCATGAGTTCTAGTATTTGGAACTATAATGAAATGCATTCCAAGTAGCAACCAAGCAAAGAATGATGAGATCATGCAACGACTTTAGAAAACAAGAAATCACAGAGAATAACTCTCCAAAGAAAGTAATGGCTCGAGTCTCACAGGGTTGTAGCGTTTGTTTGAGTTCCTTCCTTCAAGCATGTTACAAAAACGAATTTTTCTTTTATGATTGCATGTGAAGTCATATATTATAACCATAACCAAGCATATACCAAGAGTAAATCAAACTTTTCTCTATGTTTATAACTCTTTTTAACAGTCATGCAATTACAAACCAAATCCTTATCATTGTGTTGGAAGGTACCCTAAGACACAAACACACAAAAATGACTCAAAACACTCTTTTTAGGCTTTTCAAAACATATTTTTCAAATTTTTATGTGATTTTCGAAGTTATAAAAACAAAACATACTAAAACACTCTAAAACAACTTAAAAACACCTTAAAACAGCAAGGAACAACATTTGAAGTTATGGGTGATAAAATCCCACGAATTTGCATTAACAACATTAGTTACCCCCCCACACTTAAATCAAACATTGTCCTCAATGTTTTAACCATAGATTCATACAAAGCATAAGTAAACACACAAAAAGCACTTAAACATACTAAACATGGCAGAATGTAATTAACAAAGAGAAGAGTTTAGAGACGCAAATCTGGTTGTGGAATGTAAATTCCATCTTCTCCTTGGTGATTGCATTGAGGCTTGATGTTGTTGATTCCACAGGGGTTCCTCCCATCGTTGATTTTCCTTTGTGCTACTCTTGAACTGGGCAGCAGGATTCTTTTGGTCTCCCCCGAAGGTCTGAGCTTACTCCTTTGGTCTGTTTCTTTGTTCAATCTTTCCAATTCGTATTGAAAAGGGTTGGAGGATAACTCAGCCTATGTTTGTCTCCACATGCTTCAATGTATCATTTTCCTTTGCCTTGCTTGCTCCCCTTGCAGAAGTGGTCCCTTCTCTGGAAGTGTGTCAACCGTTGAAGATGACTACTCGAGAGCAACGCTAGGTAAGCAATCAGGAATGGATTCCAGGCAGTTGGTTCCAGAACAGAAGACTGACTCCAAGTGCCTCTGATTGCTTTCGTTTACTTTGCCATGCGAGTAATAACAAGGACAAAGGAAAGGACAGGGAAAGAGCATGATATGAGATACTTTTGCTTTAGACCTTGATGATATGAGATACCTTTGCTTTTGAAGAAACGGCGAATGAAGCAGCACATGTATTTGTTGTGGTTGTCTCCACATGCTTCGATCGACCGTTTCCTTCTGCCTTATTTGTACTCCAGGTTTCTGGTATCTTCTTTGGGGGAGAAAAAATTGAGTATTTCAAAAGGCGTTGCTGGGAGAGCGCCCTCAGAGGTGCGGAAGAGTTGGACATTTTGTTCAGGTTTGCCTTGCCATAAAAGACGAAGGTCGACATATATAGAGATAATATCAAGTGGTGGTACTGTTCTTTTACCCTTGTCGACAAACGTCTCTTCAATTTCTGAGCAAACGGCTCTTCGATCTCTGAACGGACGCCCCTTCGATTTCTGCACAGGCGCCCCTTCGCTTTCTGAACGACACGTGGTAGTGCAGATGCGGCTTTGTCAGAGCTCTTTTGACAAAGTCGCACGCGTTTTCTGAAAAGCAGAGAAAGCGTCGCCGAAATTTACGCTTGTCGGCAAAAGTGTAGCTGCGATGATGACCTCCACGTGAACTTTTGACAAAGTTGAACGCGTTTTCTGAAAAGCAGAGAAAGCGTCGCCGAACTTCCGCCGGAAATTCCGGCGTTTTGAATCGGTGGACGCGTCGCCTTGGCTTCTTATAGAGGTATCGATCATCGCCAACAAACACACTCTGAAGATTTCCCATTCTTGAACATCGTCTCCGGCCCTTTGAAATTTTAACTCCATCCATCCCTTCTCTTTTGAACACTTTTGAAAAAAATGGCAAACCCATCGAACCTTAGCTTAGAATTGAGTCTCAGCAGTGATACGGGCGCGCCGCGTCAAGGTAACGTATGGCGCCCTTCTTTCTTATCTTCTAACGGTCCTCTTACAGGTGAAGACTCTGTGATGCAGGACGCCACAACAGCTACAATAGTAGCTAGGAACCTCCTCACTCCAAAAGATAGTAGGCTGCTGTCAGGACGGTCCGATGAGTTGGCCGTTCAAGAGTCCCTCGCACTTAGTGTTCAGTGTGCGAGTTCTGTGTCCAACATGGGCCAACGCCTGCTTGCCCGCTCCCGTCAGGTGAAATCATTGATGGCGGAGGTGGAAAGTCTTAAGCAAGAGATCAAACTGCTTAAGTACGAGAATAGAAGTTTGCATGTGCTTGCAAATAACTATTCATCGGGCATGAAGAGGAAGCTTGATGAGCTGCAAGAATCCAATGGTCGAATGCAAAGTGACCGTCAAAGTGACCGTCAAAGGCTTGCAGCTTTCTTCCAGAGGCACATTTTTCCTGGGTCATCCAGCGCTTGGCCAAGTATTGAGGCTTGGAATGCTCTAGCTCCGATGCCTCCAGCTCCGACGCCTTCTGCTCCGATGCCTTCCACTTCGATGCCTTCTGCTTCTATGCCTTCCGCTTCTATGCCTTCCGCTTCAAGAGTATTGCCACGTAGTGGGGCTTCAAGCAAACAACCTCTGTGAAGGCTACATCTGCTTTTATTTTTTATTTTTTTTTTTTTTTTTTTTTTTTTTTTTTTTTTTTTCAATCAATCGGCATGGAATTTATCTTTGAATGGGCGGTGATACTTGAAATGATCCGGTAATGGTTTAAATTCAAGATTGGATGCCTGAATCATTAACAACATGTTACTATAAAAGAAAATTGAAATTGGAGGAGGTGGCTTACTTATGTGCTCCGACATGAACTCAAGGATAAACACATCTTCTTTGAACATTTCAGGAACTTTTCCCTTGGACAGATTTGATGTGAGGATTGGTCCTTGTCTTGTGTCATAAAATTCAACTTCTTTGGGGTTGTTTGCCTCAAGACCGTCCTCTTTGATGAATTCATGATATTCCCTACTTTGCACCTTTGGAAGTGCTTCCAAGATGTCTTTTTCACTTTCTTCTTCCTTGGAATTCATGAACCTGCAAGGAATAGGGATATTAGGTGGAATGGGGTTAGAACTAATTAAATTTGGAACAACCTTACTTGAATTAGATGGCGTAGGAGCAATAGGTGCCTCCGACAAAGGTGTTTCCACCCTTTCCGTGGGTTGGGTGTATTCCTCTTCCTTGTGATTTGATTTTGATGGTTGAGGGTCCGTTCCAACCTCCTTTTCACTTCTCAACATGAAAGCATTGGCGGTTTCAAATTCTCCCTTCGGATTTGCAATGGTTGAACTAGGAAGTTCGCCTTGGTCGCAAATTTGTTCTACAAACTCCGCTATCTGCCCAATTTGCTTTTCCAAGTAGTCCAACCTTTTGTCTTGATTTTCCCTCTCTTTGTTTTGAAGTTGGACTCCCTGCGTCAAAGTAGTAAGTAATTGAAAAATCTTATCATTATCACTTGAATTACCTACATCGCTTTGGGCAGGTTGTGGTGGCTGCATAGGCGTTGAATAGAACTCCTCATATGGCGGCCAATATCCTCCTTGTTGAGCCTCATTGTCTTGATTTTGTGAGCCCTGCACCAAACAAATTAATTCATTAAGCTTTTGATTATAATCTATTGACGAACTTGAGTTTGGTTGGGCATATTGAATATGAGGTTGTGGTGGCTGCATAGGTCTTGAATAGAACTCCTCATATGGCTGCCAATATCCTTCTTTTTGAACATGTTGAGGTTCCCACCACATAGAGTTTGAATGATCACTCCAATCCGAATTGTAAGTATTGGAAAACCCATCATTCCTTGAAAATGTACCAACGCTTTGCATTTGGGACTTTTCCATGAGCTGTGACAAAAGAGAAGCATTATCTAGTGCCATGTTGTGCTTCTCTAGTACTTAAAATCGACAAACAAAATACAAATCAAAAACTAAAACTGAAATACATAACAGAAACTAAAACTAAAACTAATAAGAAAACGAAAATAACAATCCAAAGGATTAGCAAAGTTGCTAATCCCCGGCAACGGCGCCAAAATTTGATGCGAAAATTATACGCACACAAATTAAACCCTCTTTTTGTCAATTGTAGTATAAGTATAAGTAGGGATCGTTCTTAACCGGGGATTAGGAGGGATTGCAAATCACTTGGAAACTGACTCAAAAACGTAAAATAAAGTTTAAAACACTAAACTAAACTCAAAGAATGTAAAACTAAACACTTAAAACACTAAAACAAACCAAAAGACTCAAAACAGCACCAAAACACTCAAAACTGCCTTAAAAACACAATCTGGGCAGTTTTGAGCACTTTGACTACTTTGGACGAAATTGGGTAATAAATTGATTCAAAACACTTATAAACATAAACTAAGACACTTTCTAACTAAATTGGACAATAAAGTAAAGGGGGATTGAGTTTTGGACGAAATTAAGCTAAATGCACAGATTGCAATTTAAAACAGAATGTAAATATGAAATTGATGGAATTTAATGGATGGGAACCTAGCTAAGGGGTTCATCTCCATACATGTTATACTTGCATAATAAAATGATTTCCAATTGCATTTCAATAAACCATGAATGCTCAACACCCCAAGTTAACTGTGATGCACTAATTAACCTTCAAATCTTCCTAACGTTATTGAATTGGATGATGCATGCGACAATTCAAAACATTCCCCACAAGTCCTCAACATGAATGCATAGAAGAGATACAAGCAAGAATCATTAAGCTCTATGAAAATTATAAGTGTTGACGAGGCATTCGTTACTATGGATTGCATGAAACTTATGCCAAGAATTCGTTTAACGCGATTGTTTATAAGCAACCTCCACTACTTGTGAATATAAGTTCGTAACTATTAGGTGAAACTCACTTATATTCTAGCGTCATATTCATGCATGAAAATTAAGCGTGCACTCTCAATTAAACATACATAAATAAGTTATCAATCAAACAGTTAAACAAATTGAAACCACAACTTATGAAACGCAATTAGAAGTAATCAAATCAAAATGCAAGCATAAACATATATTTCGAATCACCCCCTAGCTAAAGGGGGGTTTAGTTCCTCATGGTACAAAACAAAGAGTATTGAAATTAAACATTGAAATCAAAGAAACACCTAAACATTCCAACAACTCAAACTTGAATTGTATGAACGTTTAGGCCCTCTTATCTTCCTCTTCGTTGTAGCACAAGGTCTAAGGATAATTTGATGGTGTGAATGGTTTGGGGAGTGGTTGGAGTGGCTGCAATGGAGGAGAAAAGTGTTTTGGTGGCTGCTGCAAGGGTGTGGAGAGGTTTTGACGAATTTCTGGAATATGGAAGAGTGAATGAGAATGAATCAATGTTGTGTGAAGTGTGTATGGTTTTTATAGGGAGATGAATGGATGGGAGAGGGAACATGACAGCTAGGTTAAGTGAATGCATGTGCAAAACAGCTAGGATGGCTGAAATTGTAAGGGGAATGCATGTGTAATGTTGGAAATCTGATGGGAGAAAGGTGGATGCATGTGTTGGCTGATTTAAAGAATGTGAGGGAATGATGAAAGGGGAAACATGACAGCTAGGTTATGATGATGAGTGCATGTGGCTGATTTATGAAGAGTGAATGCATGTGGCTGCAAGGTGTGAATGATTATGGGTGCATGTGGCTGCAATGGATTAGGAATCCTTCAATTTCGTCCATTCCTTTTGCACCAAACATAAGCTATCCATTCCAAGTCCAATTTTGCTCCAAAATGCTCCAAAATGCATCTTTTTGCTTCCTTAGCCATATGAACCTAAAAACACACGAAAATAGCTTAAAGTACTAAAATAACTAAAGAAACATAACGTAAATGCACGAGAACAAGCCATTTAAGTCGCATGAATATGCTCCTATCAGGCCCATGTTGGACACAGAACTCGCACACTGAACACTAAGTGCGAGGGACTCTTGAACGGCCAACTCATCGGACCGTCCTGACAGCAGCCTGCTATCTTTTGGTGTGAGGAGGTTCCTAGCTACTATTGTAGCTGTTGTGGCGTCCTGCATCACGGAGTCTTCACCTGTAAGAAGACCGTTAGAAGATAAGAAAGAAGGGCGCCATACGTTACCTTGACGCGGCGCGCCCGTATCACTGCTAAGGCTCAATTCCAAGCTAAGGTTCGATGGGTTTGCCATTTTTTTTAAGTGTTCAAAGAGAAGGGATGGAGTTAAATTTCAAAGGGCCGGAGTCGATTTTCAAAGAATGGGAAATCTTCAGAGTGTGTTTGTTGGCAGAGATCGATAGCCCTATAAAAAGCCAAGGCGACGCGTCCACCGATTCAAGAAGCCGGAATTTCCGGCGTAATTTAAGCAAAGCTTTCTCGGCTTTTCATAAGGCGCGTTCAGCTTTGTCAAAAGTTCACGTGGAGGTCATCATCGCAGCTACACTTTTACCGACAAGCGCAAAGTTCGGCGACGCTTTCTCTGCTTTTCAGAAAACGCGTGCATTTTTGTCAAAAGGAGCCGCATCTGCACTACCACGTGTCATTCAGAAAAAGAGGGGGCGTCGTTCAGAAATCGAAGGGGCGCCTGCTCAGAAATCGAAGAGACGTCTTCAAAGATCGAAGAGGCGCCACTATTTCAAAAAGCCGGATTTGCGGGATCAAAACGTTTGTCGACAAGGGTAAAAGAAGAGTACCACCACTTGATATTATCTCTATATATGTCGACCTTCGTCTTTTATGGCAAGGAAAACCTGAAGAAAACGCCCAACTCTCCCTCACCTCTGAGGGCGCACTCCCAACAAAGCCTTTCGAAATACTCTAATTCTTCTTCTTCCCCAAAGATGATACCAGATGCCTGGAGTACAGATGACCCAGGAGGAAACGCTGGATTGAAGTGTGCTGATTCATTCACCGCTTCTTCAAAAGCAAAGGTATCTCATATCATCAAGGTCTAAAGCAAAAGTATCTCATATCATGCTCTTTCCCTGTCCTTTCCTTTGTCCTTGTTATTACTCGCATGGCAAAGTAAAACGAAAGCAATCAGAGGCACTTGGAGTCAGTCTTCTGTTCTGGAACCGACTGCCTGGAATCCATTCCTGATTGCTTACCTAGCGTTGCTCTCGACCACTTCTGCAAGGGGAGCAAGCAAGGCAAGGAAAATGATACATTGAAGCATGTGGAGACAAACATAGGCTGAGTTATCCTCCAACCCTTTTCAATACGAATTGGAAAGATTGAACAAAGAAACAGACCAAAGGAGTATGCTCAGACCTCCGGGGGAGATGATGCGAGAATTATATGCGCATAAATTAAACCCTCTTTTTGTCAATTGTAGTATAAGTATAAGTAGGGATCGTTCTGGACCGGGGATTAGGAGGGATTGTTAATCACTTGGATTTGACTCAAAAACGTAAAAACAAAGTTAAAAACGTTCACAAAGACTCAAAGGACTCAAAACAAGTTCAAAAGACTCAAAACTGCCTAAAAACACTAACTAGGCAGTTTCTGACCTTAAACCCAATGTTGGACGAATTTAAGATTATGGTTTGATTCAAACGTAAAAACACAATATAAAACACTATACTTGACTCAAAGAATGCAAAACTAAACTTTAAAACACTAAAACAAACCAAAAGACTCAAACATCACCCAAAACACTCAAAACTGCCTTAAAATCACTTTCTGGGCAGTTTTGAGCACTTTGGTGAATTTGGACGAATTTGTGTAACAAATTGAATCAAAACTCTTATAAACACAAACTAAGACACTTTCTAACTAAATTAGACAATAAAGTAAAGGGGGATTGAGTTTTGGACGAAATTAAATTAAATGTACAGATTCAAATTAAAACAGATAGTAAAGATGAATTTGATGGAATTGAATGGATGGGAAGCTAGCTAAGGGGTTCATCTCCACATATGTTATACTTGCATAATAAAATGATTTCCAATTGCGTTTCAATAAACCATGAATTCTCAACACCCCAAGTTAACCGTGATGCACTAATTAACCTTCAAATCTTCCTAACGTTATTGAATTGGATGATGCATGCGACAATTCAAAACATTCCCCACAAGTCCTCAACATGAATGCATAGAAGAGATACAAGCAAGAATCATTAAGCTCTATGAAAATTATAAGTGTTGACGAGGCATTCGTTACTATGGATTGCATGAAACTTATGCCAAGAATTCGTTTAACGCGATTGTTTATAAGCAACCTCCACTACTTGTGAATATAAGTTCGTAACTATTAGGTGAAACTCACTTATATTCTAGCGTTATATTCATGCATGAAAATTAAGCGTGCACTCTCAATTAAACATACATAAATAAGTTATCAATCAAACAGTTAAACAAATTGAAACCACAACTTATGAAACGCAATTAGAAGTAATCAAATCAAAATGCAAGCATAAATATATATTTCGAATCACCCCCTAACAAAGGGGGGTTTAGTTCCTCATAACTTTGAAATCAAAGAAACACCTAAACATTCCAACAACTCAAACTTGAATTGTATGAACGTTTAGGCACTCTTCTCCTCCATTCCTCATACGTACAAAACAAAGAGAATTGAATTTAAACATTGAAATCAAAGAAACACCTAAACATTCCAACAACTCAAACTTGAATTGTATGAACGTTTAGGCACTCTTCTCTTCCTCGTTGTTGTAGCACAAGGTCTAAGATGAGGTTTGGTGGTGTGAATGGTTTGGGGAATGGTGTTTGGATTAATAGGGAAGAGAAAAGTGTTTTGGTGGCTGCTGCAAGGGTGTGGAGAGGTTTTGACGAATTTCTGGAATATGGAAGAGTGAATGAGAATGAATTGAATGTTGTGTGAAGTGTGTATGGTTTTTATAGGGAGATGAATGGATGGGAGAGGGAACATGACAGCTAGGTTAAGTGAATGCATGTGCAAAACAGCTAGGATGGCTGAAATTGTAAGGGGAATGCATGTGCAATGTTGGAAATCTGATGGGAGAAAGGTGGATGCATGTGTTGGCTGATTTAAAGAATGTGAGGGAATGATGAAAGGGGAAACATGACAGCTAGGTTATGATGATGAGTGCATGTGGCTGATTTATGAAGAGTGAATGCATGTGGCTGCAAGGTGTGAATGATTATGGGTGCATGTGGCTGCAATGGATTAGGAATCCTTCAATTTCGTCCATTCCTTTTGCACCAAACATAAGCTATCCATTCCAAGTCCAATTTTGCTCCAAAATGCTCCAAAATGCATCTTTTTGCTTCCTTAGCCATATGAACCTAAAAACACACGAAAATAGCTTAAAGTACTAAAATAACTAAAGAAACATAACGTAAATGCACGAGAACAAGCCATTTAAGTCGCATGAATATGCTCCTATCAAATACCCCCACACTTATCTTTTGCTAGTCCTCGAGCAAAACAAAACAACAAAAGAACACGAAACTAGACAAAACGAACAAAACACCACCTACACCTTCCAACAATCGTCTTACGGATTTCCAATGCACATGACAAGTTAAAAATCATTATTCCCACAGATTTTAGCCATCTTTACACTTTTATACATTCTTAATCATAGTCACCACATACTAGTTCACAATTAAGCATTTAAAACCATGATTTGAATGTAGTAACATGCCTTAGAGAATTTCCTCAATTCCTTACTAGAATGCACTCTATTTTCACACAGATTTTCTGACTACACACCCTACACTAGTTATATGTGAGAGATTGATGTGAACATGAAAGACTAGTATCTCACATATGTTAGAACAAAGAAAGCATTTTCTGGATTTACGATAATGACATGAATATGATCTCATGAATGGAATGCTACTACTTAGAATGAGAACCAGTGATTCCATATGCTCATACCAAATTCAAACTCCACAAATTGAACACATAACATCAAGATAGAAGTTGAGGGTTGTAACGGGGCTAAGGGTAATGGTTTAACAAAGAAAGGTAAAGTAAAACAAAGGTTCTTAAAGTAATAGGAAGCGAAGTAATGAAATTGACACTTAAACTCATTTTTAATGGCAGAAATCAACTTTTAAACACAAGGGAAGATTCATGCAACAACTAGGGTCAAATTCACTCTTTTGGACCCTTCCTTCAATAACCAATGCTTGTGAGATCATTCTCACTTATTTTTCTACTCTTTTTTCTTTCTTTTCAACAATTTTTTTCTTTATTTCATTCTTTGGCCGTGCCCTATTATCTTCCCCCACACTTATTTTCTGCAGTATATTGATCAAAAGGAGTTCATTCTAAGTCATGCTTCACTATCCTTTAAGAACAAGGGGTTAACAAAGAAAAGGCTCAAAAGGGTTAAAACTTACAACAAATAAGAAATATGAAAAGGGATAGGCTTTTTGGCTTTGGCTTGACTAACAACTTCATCTTATTGTATGTTATGCAAACAATATCATGCTTTGAATGAATTGGGCATGAGTTCTAGTATTTGGAACTATAATGAAATGCATTCCAAGTAGCAACCAAGCAAAGAATGATGAGATCATGCAACGACTTTAGAAAACAAGAAATCACAGAGAATAACTCTCCAAAGAAAGTAATGGCTCGAGTCTCACAGGGTTGTAGCGTTTGTTTGAGTTCCTTCCTTCAAGCATGTTACAAAAAGGAATTTTTCTTTTATGATTGCATGTGAAGTCATATATTATAACCATAACCAAGCATATACCAAGAGTAAATCAAACTTTTCTCTATGTTTATAACTCTTTTTAACAGTCATGCAATTACAAACCAAATCCTTATCATTGTGTTGGAAGGTACCCTAAGACACAAACACACAAAAACGACTCAAAACACTCTTTTTAGGCTTTTCAAAACATGTTTTTCAAATTTTTATGTGATTTTCGGAGTTATAAAAACAAAACATAATAAAACACTCTAAAACAACTTAAAAACACCTTAAAACAGCAAGGAACAACATTTGAAGTTATGGGTGATAAAATCCCACGAATTTGCATCAAATATACTAAGTTACCCCCCCCACACTTAAATCAAACATTGTCCTCAATGTTTTAAGCATAGATTCACACAAAACATAAGTAAACACACAAAAAGCACTTAAACATACTAAACATAGCAGAATGTAACTAACAAAGAGAAGAGTTTAGGGACGCAAATCTGGTTATGGAGTGTAAATTCCCTCTTCTCCTTGGTGATTGCATGGGTTGATCTTGATGATTCCACAGGCTTACTCTTGAACTGGTTTCCGCCCATCGTTGATTTTCCTTTGTGCTACTCTTGAACTGGGCAGCAGGATTCTTTTGGTCTCCCCCGAAGGTCTGAGCTTACTCCTTTGGTCTGTTTCTTTGTTCAATCTTTCCAATTCGTATTGAAAAGGGTTGGAGGATAACTCAGCCTATGTTTGTCTCCACATGCTTCAATGTATCATTTTCCTTTGCCTTGCTTGCTCCCCTTGCAGAAGTGGTCCCTTCTCTGGAAGTGTGTCAACCGTTGAAGATGACTACTCGAGAGCAACGCTAGGTAAGCAATCAGGAATGGATTCCAGGCAGTTGGTTCCAGAACAGAAGACTGACTCCAAGTGCCTCTGATTGCTTTCGTTTACTTTGCCATGCGAGTAATAACAAGGACAAAGGAAAGGACAGGGAAAGAGCATGATATGAGATACTTTTGCTTTAGACCTTGATGATATGAGATACCTTTGCTTTTGAAGAAACGGCGAATGAAGCAGCACATGTATTTGTTGTGGTTGTCTCCACATGCTTCGATCGACCGTTTCCTTCTGCCTTATTTGTACTCCAGGTTTCTGGTATCTTCTTTGGGGGAGAAAAAATTGAGTATTTCAAAAGGCGTTGCTGGGAGAGCGCCCTCAGAGGTGCGGAAGAGTTGGACATTTTTCTTCAGGTTTGCCTTGCCATAAAAGACGAAGGTCGACATATATAGAGATAATATCAAGTGGTGGTATTGTTCTTTTACCCTTGTCGACAAACGTTTTGATCCCGTAAATCCGGCTTTTTGAAATAGTGGCGCCTCTTCGATCTTTGAAAACGCCTCTTCGATTTCTGAGCAGACGCCTCTTCAATCTCTGAACGACGCCCCTTCGCTTTCTGAACGACACGTAGTAGTGCGAATGCGGCTCTTTTGACAAAGCTGCACGCGTTTTCTTAAAAGTAGAGAAAGCGTCGCCGAACTTTGCGCTTGTCGGCTAAAGATGTGTAGTTGCGATGATGGCCTCCACGTGTTGTCTGAAAAGAAGAAATCTTTTGACAAAGTTGAACGCGTCTTCTGAAAAGCCGAGAAAGCGTCGCCTAACTTACGCTGGAAATTTTGGCTTTTTGAATCGGTGGACGCGTCGCCTTGGCTTTTTTATTGAGCTATCGATCACCACAACATACACACTCTGAAGATTTCCCATTCTTGAACATCGTCTCCGGCCCTTTGAAATTTAACTCCATCCACCCCATCTCTTTGAACACTTTTGAAAAAATGGCAAACCCATCGAACCTTAGCTTAGAATTGAGTCTCAGCAGTGATACGGGCGCGCCGCGTCAAGGTAACGTATGGCGCCCTTCTTTCTTATCTTCTAACGGTCCTCTTTCAGGTGAAGACTCTGTGATGCAGGACGCCACAACAGCTACAATAGTAGCTAGGAACCTCCTCACTCCAAAAGATAGTAGGCTGCTGTCAGGACGGTCCGATGAGTTGGCCGTTCAAGAGTCCCTCGCACTTAGTGTTCAGTGTGCGAGTTCTGTGTCCAACATGGGCCAACGCCTGCTTGCCCGCTCCCGTCAGGTGGAATCATTGATGGCAGAGGTGGAAAGTCTTAAGCAAGAGATCAAACTGCTTAAGTACGAGAATAGAAGTTTGCATGTGCTTGCAAACAACTATTCGACGGGCATGAAGAGGAAGCTTGATGAGCTGCAAGAATCCAATGGTCGCATGCAAAGTGACCGTCAAAGTGACCGTCAAAGGCTTGCGGCTTACTTCCAGAGGCACATTTTTCCTGGCTCGTCCAGCGTTTGGCCAAGTATTGAGGCCTCGAATGCTCTATCTTCGATGCCTCCCGCTCCGATGCCTTCCGCCTCGATGACTTCCGCCTTGATGACTCCTGCTTCTAGAGTTTTGCCAAGGAGTGGGGCTTCAAGCAAACAACCTTTGTGAAAGTTACATTCTTTTATTTTTCTTTTTATCTCTATTTTTTTTTTTTTTTATTCAAATCAAACGGCATGGAATTGGTCTTTGAATGGGCGGTGATAATTGAAGTGAACCGGCATTGGTTTGAATTCTAGTGTAGGTGCCTGATTCATAAACAACAGCAAGTTAGTATAAAATGTAATGGAATTTGGAAAAGATGACTTACTTGTTTTGTCCGACAAGAACTCAATGACAAACACCACTCCTTTGAAAGTTTCAGGGATATTGGACTTGGCCAGATTGCATGTGATGGTTATGACTTGTCCAATGTCATCAAATTCAACTTCTTTGGGTTTTGTGGTTTCAAGAACGTCCTCTTTGATGAATTCATGACATTCCCTACTTTTCACCTTTGGAAGGTCTTTTTCACCTTCTTCTTCCTTGGAAGTCATGAATCTGCAAGGAATAGGGATACTTGTTGGAACGGGGTTAAAAATAATGAAATTTGGAACAACCATACCTGAATTAGATGGCATAGGAGCAATAGGTGCCTCCGGTAAAGGTGTTTCCACCCTTGCCGTGGGTTGGGTGTATTCCTCTTCCTTGTAATTTGATTTTGATGGTTGAGGGTCCGTTCCAACCTCCTTGTCAAATCTCAACATGATTTCCTTGGCAGTTTCAAATTCTTCCTTCGGATTTGCAATGGTTGAACTAGGGAGTTCGCCTTGGTCGCAAATTTGTTCTACAAACTCCGCTATCTGCCCAATTTGCTTTTCCAAGTAGTCCAACCTTTTGTCTTGATTTTCCCTCTCTTTGTTTTGAAGTTGGAGTCCCTGCGTCAAAGTAGTAAGTAATTGAACAATCTTATCATTATCACTTGAATTACCTACATTGCTTTGGGCAGGTTGTGGTGGCTGCATAGGCGTTGAATAGAATTCATCATATGGCTGCCAATATCCTTCTTCTTGAACATTTTGAGGTTCCCACCACATAGAGTTTGAATGATCACTCCAATCTGAATTGTAAGTATTGGAAAACATGTTATTCCTTGATTGAAGATCAAATGCACAAACGCTTTGCATTCGGGACCTTTCCATGAGCTGTGACAAAAGAGAAGCATTATCAAGTGCCATGTTATGCTTTTCTAGTACTTGAATTCAATAAACAAAACACAAATCACAAACTAAAACTAAAATATATATAACAGAGACGAAAACTAAAACTAATAAGAAAACGAAAATAACAATCCAAAGGATTAGCAAAGTTGCTAATCCCCGGCAACGGCGCCAAAATTTGATGCGAGAATTATATGCGCATAAATTAAACCCTCTTTTTGTCAATTGTAGTATAAGTATAAGTAGGGATCGTTCTGGACCGGGGATTAGGAGGGATTGTTAATCACTTGGATTTGACTCAAAAACGTAAAAACAAAGTTAAAAACGTTCACAAAGACTCAAAGGACTCAAAACAAGTTCAAAAGACTCAAAACTGCCTAAAAACACTAACTAGGCAGTTTCTGACCTTAAACCCAATGTTGGACGAATTTAAGATTATGGTTTGATTCAAACGTAAAAACACAATATAAAACACTATACTTGACTCAAAGAATGCAAAACTAAACTTTAAAACACTAAAACAAACCAAAAGACTCAAACATCACCCAAAACACTCAAAACTGCCTTAAAATCACTTTCTGGGCAGTTTTGAGCACTTTGGTGAATTTGGACGAATTTGTGTAACAAATTGAATCAAAACTCTTATAAACACAAACTAAGACACTTTCTAACTAAATTAGACAATAAAGTAAAGGGGGATTGAGTTTTGGACGAAATTAAATTAAATGTACAGATTCAAATTAAAACAGATAGTAAAGATGAATTTGATGGAATTGAATGGATGGGAAGCTAGCTAAGGGGTTCATCTCCACATATGTTATACTTGCATAATAAAATGATTTCCAATTGCGTTTCAATAAACCATGAATTCTCAACACCCCAAGTTAACCGTGATGCACTAATTAACCTTCAAATCTTCCTAACGTTATTGAATTGGATGATGCATGCGACAATTCAAAACATTCCCCACAAGTCCTCAACATGAATGCATAGAAGA
Source organism: Pyrus communis (assembly GCF_041283825.1). Lineage (NCBI taxonomy): Eukaryota > Viridiplantae > Streptophyta > Magnoliopsida > Rosales > Rosaceae > Pyrus > Pyrus communis. Next base: position 15,505,937 of record NC_142570.1, on the reverse strand, counting down.
GATACAAGCAAGAATCATTAAGCTCTATGAAAATTATAAGTGTTGACGAGGCATTCGTTACTATGGATTGCATGAAACTTATGCCAAGAATTCGTTTAACGCGATTGTTTATAAGCAACCTCCACTACTTGTGAATATAAGTTCGTAACTATTAGGTGAAACTCACTTATATTCTAGCGTTATATTCATGCATGAAAATTAAGCGTGCACTCTCAATTAAACATACATAAATAAGTTATCAATCAAACAGTTAAACAAATTGAAACCACAACTTATGAAACGCAATTAGAAGTAATCAAATCAAAATGCAAGCATAAATATATATTTCGAATCACCCCCTAACAAAGGGGGGTTTAGTTCCTCATAACTTTGAAATCAAAGAAACACCTAAACATTCCAACAACTCAAACTTGAATTGTATGAACGTTTAGGCACTCTTCTCCTCCATTCCTCATACGTACAAAACAAAGAGAATTGAATTTAAACATTGAAATCAAAGAAACACCTAAACATTCCAACAACTCAAACTTGAATTGTATGAACGTTTAGGCACTCTTCTCTTCCTCGTTGTTGTAGCACAAGGTCTAAGATGAGGTTTGGTGGTGTGAATGGTTTGGGGAATGGTGTTTGGATTAATAGGGAAGAGAAAAGTGTTTTGGTGGCTGCTGCAAGGGTGTGGAGAGGTTTTGACGAATTTCTGGAATATGGAAGAGTGAATGAGAATGAATTGAATGTTGTGTGAAGTGTGTATGGTTTTTATAGGGAGATGAATGGATGGGAGAGGGAACATGACAGCTAGGTTAAGTGAATGCATGTGCAAAACAGCTAGGATGGCTGAAATTGTAAGGGGAATGCATGTGCAATGTTGGAAATCTGATGGGAGAAAGGTGGATGCATGTGTTGGCTGATTTAAAGAATGTGAGGGAATGATGAAAGGGGAAACATGACAGCTAGGTTATGATGATGAGTGCATGTGGCTGATTTATGAAGAGTGAATGCATGTGGCTGCAAGGTGTGAATGATTATGGGTGCATGTGGCTGCAATGGATTAGGAATCCTTCAATTTCGTCCATTCCTTTTGCACCAAACATAAGCTATCCATTCCAAGTCCAATTTTGCTCCAAAATGCTCCAAAATGCATCTTTTTGCTTCCTTAGCCATATGAACCTAAAAACACACGAAAATAGCTTAAAGTACTAAAATAACTAAAGAAACATAACGTAAATGCACGAGAACAAGCCATTTAAGTCGCATGAATATGCTCCTATCAGGAGACCAAAAGAATCCTGCTGCCCAGTTCAAGAGTAGCACAAAGGAAAATCAACGATGGGTGGAACCCCTGTGGAATCAACAACATCAAGCCTCAATGCAATCACCAAGGAGAAGATGGAATTTACATTCCACAACCAGATTTGCGTCTCTAAACTCTTCTCTTTGTTAATTACATTCTGCCATGTTTAGTATGTTTAGTTGCTTTTTGTGTGTTTACTTATGTTTTGTGTGAATCTATGCTTAAAACATTGAGGACAATGTTTGATTTAAGTGTGGGGGGGGTAACTAATGTTGTTAATGCAAATTCGTGGGATTTTATCACCCATAACTTCAAATGTTGTTCCTTGCTGTTTTAAGGTGTTTTTTTTAAAATGTTGTTAATGCAAATTCGTGGGATTTTATCACCCATAACTTCAAATGTTGTTCCTTGCTGTTTTAAGGTGTTTTTTTTAAGTTGTTTTAGAGTGTTTTAGTATGTTTTGTTTTTATAACTCCGAAAATACCATAAAAATTTAAAAAAAATTGTTTTGAAAAGCCTAAAAAGAGTGTTTTGAGTCGTTTTTGTGTGTTTGTGTCTTAGGGTACCTTCCAACACAATGATAAGGATTTGGTTTGTAAATTGCATGACTGTTAAAAAGAGTTATAAACATAGAGAAAAGTTTGATTTACTCTTGGTATATGCTTGGTTATGGTTATAATATATGACTTCACATGCAATCATAAAAGAAAAATTCGTTTTTGTGACATGCTTGAAGGAAGGAATTTAGAATAACATTACAACCCTGAGAGATTTGAGCTTTAAACATTCTTTGGAGAGTATTAATCTGTGATTCTTGTTTTCAAACTCGTTGCATGATCTCATTATTCTTGCTTGGTTTCTAATTAGAAGGCGTTTCATCACTTAGTTCCAAATGCTAGAACTTGCATCCATTCCATTCAAAGCATGATATTGAGTGCATAATATATATCAAGATGAAGTGTGTAGTGAAGCCATCAACCAAACAGCCAACCCATGCACTATATTTTGTAGGTCATAACCCCCATTGAGCCATTGTTAGTCTTTGTTATTTGTTTATCCATATCATCCCTACCTAGATTAGAACCACCCATACCCTTGTTCTTGAAGCATAGTAAGCATGATTTAGAGGGAATCCTTTCGATTATGCAAAACAACAAGTGTGGGGGAATTTGTGTGTGTGTGTTGATATGCCATAAAAAAAAAAAAAAAAAAAAAAAAAAAAGAAAGAAATAAGGCATGAGTGAGAATAAAAAGAAAAAAAAAATTCGTGGAAAAAGAAAAAGAAAAGAAAAAGTTGTGAAAAGAAAGAAAAAGAGTATGAAATAAGTGAAAATAAGCTCACATGTTTGTGGTAGTTGAAGAAAGGGTCCAAAACGTTGAATATGGCCCTAAGAGTTGTGTGAATTTTCCCCTTGTGTGTCTAAGTGAGTTTCTGCAATCAAGAGTGATTCTAAGTGTCAAATTTCATTACTTTGCTTGTTATTGCCTAAAGAACGTTTGTTATCCTTACCTTTTATTGTTAGCCAATCACCCTTAACCCGTTACAACCCTTATGCTTCAATCTTGATCATTATGTTTTCAATAATGTGGAGTTTGGAATTGATGTAAGCTTATGGTGTCCCTGGTTCTCGCATCTAATTAGTAGCATTTCTTTCATGAGATCATATTCATATACATTCCAGAAAAGTGCTTTCCTTGTTATAAATATATGTGAGTGTTTAGTTTCATATTTACATCAATCTTCTCACATATACTTAGTGTAGGGTGGGTAATCAGAAATTCTGTGTGAAAATAAGAGAGTATCTGGTAAGGAATTAAGTGAATTCTCTAAGGCATGTTATTACATTCAAAGGTTGTTTTAAATTGATTAAATGAGAACTAGTATGTGGTAACTATGAGTAAGAATGTACGTAAGTGTAAAGATGGCTAAAATCTGTGGGACTAATGATTTTTAACTTGTCATGTGCATTGGAAATCCGTGAGACGATTGTTGGAAGGTGTAGGTTGTGTTTTGTTCGTTTTGTCTAGTTTCGTGTTCTTTTGTTGTTTTGTTTTGCTCGAGGACTAGCAAAAGATAAGTGTGGGGGTATTTGATAGGAGCATATTCATGCGACTTAAATGGCTTGTTCTCGTGCATTTACGTTATGTTTCTTTAGTTATTTTAGTCCTTTAAGCTATTTTCGTGTGTTTGTAGGTCCAAAGGGCTAAAGGAGCAAAAAGATGCATTTTGGAGACTTTTGGAGCACTTTTGGGCTAAGGATGGATAGCTTATGCTTGGCGCCAAAATGTTGGACGAAATTGAAGACCAAAGTGTTGGAACTTTGTTCCCTTTAGTTTTAGGACATTTAAACCTTTCCAATTCCCTTAAACCGTGCACATGCTATCACCATGCATTCACATGCACTTGTTCCTCCATCATTCCATCCTTTAAAGCATTGCACATGCACTTTAAACATTCACCCACATGCATTTCCACCCACATGCTATCCCATTTCAGATTGTCATTTCCCCTTTAATCAACACATGCATCCCCTCACCAAGAAATCATTCATTCCACATGCAATCAGAAAATCCACTTCATAACACATGCATCTTGGCAGATTTCACATGCACTCATGCACATTCACCTTAATCATTCACATAGCTTTAATTCACATGCAAACACATTGCATTACCACTCACCACCAGAAAATCACCATCATTGCCGTGAGTTTCATACACTTTCCAGCCATTCCACATGCCATTGTCATTCCACTTCATTTCACCTTGCATTTTCAGATTATTCCTTCATCATTGCACCACACATTCATTGCACATGCTTTCACATTCAACACACATCCAGAAATCCTCTTAAAACCGTGCATTCCCTTTCATTTCTGTCAACACACATGCAATTCCAGATTTCACATGCACACACAAACATTAGCACATGCAACCTAGCTGTCATGTTCCCCCCATTTCACCTATAAATACTCATTCATTCATACTCATTCATACACAATTCATTTCACAACAGAAATTGGTCCCTTGGGGCCATGCCCTTCACAAAAGTCCATCCATTCCATTCATACACTTCATCCATTGCAGAAATGTAGACCATAAACCCCCCTTTGTGCCGTGACTCTCCCTTACAATCCAAACACCATCCTTCCATTTCCATCACTCCTCATCCATTTCCATAATTCCCCAATCCATTCAACACGCCAACAACATCCCTTAGACCTTGTGCTGCAACAACGAGGAAGAGAAGAGTGCCTAAACGTTCATACAATTCAAGTTTGAGTTGTTGGAATGTTTAGGTGTTTCTTTGATTTCAATGTTTAAATTCAATTCTCTTTGTTTTGTACGTATGAGGGATGGAAGAGAAGAGTGCCTAAACGTTCATACAATTCAAGTTGGAGTTGTTGGAATGTTTAGGTGTTTCTTTGATTTCAGAATAGGGTCCCTTATTAATTCTATGTTCATTCATGTTTTATATTAGCCTTGCAAAGTTTGCCATGTAATCAAGTTAGAATGCTCATTTAATCTATCTATTTCCTGTTTCATTCTCCAATTTAATTGTGACTTAGTGTGTTGATTTTAGTGCTTGATCATCATAGAATTAACCACAGGTTGTTTAGCCAAGATTAAAGCACACATCATGCATAATCTTGGTGGATATGTGAATGAATGAAGGGAATGTTTTGCAAACATCCTGTCGAGTGTTCCCTTTGGTTTTGTGAAAGTTTCTTATGCACTACATATTCTTGATTAGGAACCAAAGTTGCACATCACAATTAGGTTCATGATTAGGGACATTTGATCAAGTCCACACATCATATGGCTGATCATATCTAAGTGAAACAAACCCAAGAAATAAGTAGAGGGATGAGTATAATCTGACTTGACAAACATGGATTTAATTGAGCAATGGTGAAATCGAATCTCTAGCTTCATCTTCATTGGTACTATCTTATTTTATTAATTGTTGATTCATTCATCTTGTGTTTACTTTATTTCCTTATGCTTTAATTTACAATCTGTCATTTTAGTTAATTTCGTCCAAAACTAAATCCCCCTTTACTTTATTGTCCATTTTAGTTAGAAAGTGTCTTAGTTTATGTTTCTAAGTGTTTTAATTCATTTTGTTACACAAATTCGTCCAAATTTGTGTTTGTGCTCAAATCTGCCCAGAAAGTGGTTTTTAGGCAGATTTGAGTGTGTTTGTGTTGTTTTGAGTTTTTTTTGGTTTGGTTTAGTGTTTTAAAGTTTAGTTTTGCATTCTTTGAGTCTAGTATAGTGTTTCATAATGTGTTTTTACGTTTGAATCAAGCCATTCGTCCAACATTGAGTTTAAGGTCAGAAACTGCCTAGTTAGTGTTTTTTAGGCAGTTTTGAGTCTATTGAACTTGTTTTGAGTCCTTTGAGTATTTGTGAACGTTTTTAACTTTGTTTTTACGTTTTTGAGTCAAATCCAAGTGATTAACAATCCCTCCTAATCCCCGGTCCAGAACGATCCCTACTTATACATATACTACAATTTGACGAAAAGAGGGTTTAATTTGTGTGCGTATAATTCTCGCATCAAATTTTGGCGCCGTTGCCGGGGATTAGAAAATTTGCTAATTCTCGCATCAAATCTTGGTTCCTTTGGAGTATCACGGGTTGGCTTGGAAACTTCCCAACCTCTCTTTGGTTCAAGGCATCTGCAATCTGCCCCAATTGTGTCTCCATTTTGGTTAGGGCGGCTGAATGTTGTTGGAGTGCGCTATTGGTGGAATGTTGGAATTGCAAGGTGTTTTGGGCTAACAATTTAACCGTGTCCTCAAGGGTAGTGGCAGGTTTTGGTTGGAAATTTTGGATTGGATTGTTGTTCTTCCATGAAAAGTTGGGATGATCTCTCCAACTCGGGTTATATGTGTTGGAATACATATCATTCCTTGGCCTTTGGTTGTAAGAATTCATGAGGTTCACTTGCTCTTGAACATACTCGGGGTAAGCTTCCCTAGATGGACATTGGTGAGTAGGATGGCTTGGTATGTTGCAAATGGCACACACTTCATTAGTTTTTGGTACCATGTTGAGCACGGATTCAAGCTTCCTTTCTAGGTTAGCTACCTGCAACAAAAGCTCATGATTAGCACTTGTTTCATAGACTCCAACTTTCTTACCCCTTAAATCTTTGTGTTGAGCATTAGACCCCAACATCTCATAAATGTTATATGACTCTTGAGCATTCTTTTTCTTCAATGCTCCACCTGCTGCATTATCAACAGTTGATTGACAATTTTGGGTTAGTCCATCATAGAAAATTTGCATTTGTAAGTGAAAAGGTAACCCATGGTGTGGACATTGTATCAATAGGCCTTTAAAACGCTCCCAACACTCATTGAAAGGTTCACCATCATCTTGTTTGAAGTTGAAGATTTGTCCCCTTAATGTGGCTGTCTTTTGAGTGGAAAAGAACTTCTCCAAGAACTTCTTAGCCACGGCATCCCATGTGGTGAGGGAACCTGGTGTTAGAGTCATCAACCAACTCTTGGCCCTATCTTTCAAGGTGTAAGGAAACACTCTCAACCTCAAATTTGCTTCACTTACTCCCTGCAAAGGTAAACCACTCACAACATTGTAAAACTCTTTAATATGAGCTAAAGGGTCTTCATTAGGTAAGCCATAAAATGAAGGAAACATATGAAAATGTGAAGATTTGAGATCATAGTTTCTAGCTTCTGTGGGCAGCAAGATGCATGAAGGTGAATTTGGTATGATTGGTTGAGCAAAGTCCTCCAAAGCTCTAAGCTCATCTAGGTTGCCCGCCATCTCTTCTTCTCTTTCCCAATCAAATTGCTCAGATCCTTTACTTGTTGAACTAGGTGAAGTCCTTTCCTCTTCCTCACGGATTAGGGATGAACTTGATGGCACAAAGTTGTCCAAAGTGTGGCCCTTCAACCGTTCAATTCTTTGGCCTAACTCAACAAGTCTATTTGACATATACTACCTGAAACAAAGTAACACAAGTGTGAATGAAAATCAAGAAGCAAACAACAATGAAAAGAACAAAAATAAACTTAAAAACGTTTGAAAAGACTCAAGGGATGTGGAACTAAACACTTAGAACACTTAAACAATCCTAAAACCCAAAACAGCAACTAGAAGACTCAAAATTGCCTAAAAAACACTTTCTGGGCAGTTTTGAGCACCTACACTAATTTGGACGAAATTGGATGGAAACTTGAATCAAAACACTTATAAACACAAATCAAAACACTTTCTAACTAATTTGGACAAAACAAAGTCTCAAAGGACTCAAAACAGATTCACAAGACTCAAAACAAGCTAAAAACTCTCAAAACTGCCTAAAAACACAAACTGGGCAGTTTTGACACTAAACTCAATTTTGGACGAAAATTAGGTTTGAGCTTGACTCAAAATGCTTCAAAACACAAGATAAGACAGATTCTAAGCCTAAAACTTAACAAACTATAGGGAGAAATTGTATTTGGACGAAATGCATTTAAATGGACAGATTATAACGAAATCAGATTGTAAAGCAAGTTGATGTAAACCAATGGCTAATGGAATGGCTAAGGGATTCTTTTCCACACTTAAAATTGTATGCAACTTAAATCAACTTCCAGTTATCAATTTGACAAGTTATGAACCTTGACACTAATCAAACTAGCAAACAAGCAAACAAGCAATTACAAGGGACTGAAATCAGTCCCCGGCAACGGCGCCATTTTTGTTGATGTATATTTCCTTCCTAATGCTAGAATATATTTAGTATAATGGCATAAGTAAGGGTGTCGAATCCACAGGGACTAATTGGACCTTTGTAACTACTTGTTTGCAAGAAATCTAAGAAATGAATCAAACTAGTCTAAATAGGCAGATTTTGTTGTTTTAACTTGAAAGCAAAAGAGAATGAAGTAAACACAAATCAATGAATCAACAACCAATATAATGAGATAGTATCAATGGAAATGAAACTAGGGATTCGATTTCACCATTGCTCAATTAAATCCATGTTTGTTAAGTTGGTTTATACTCATTCATCTACAAATTTCTTGAGTTTGTTTCACTTGGATATGATCAACCATATGATGTGTGGATTTGATCAAATGTCTATAATCTTGAACCTAATTGTGATGTGCAACTTTGGTTCATAATCTAGAGTATGTAATGCACAAGAAACGTTCACTAAACCAAAGGGAACACTTGGCAGGATGTTTGCCAATCTTTCCCTTCATTCATTCACAAATCCACCAATATTAGACATGATGTATGTTTTAATCTTGGCTAAATAACTTGTGGTTAACTCAAATGGCGATCAAGCATACAAATCAACCCACAAATTCACAATTATAACAGAGAATGAATCAAGAACTAGGTAGACAAACTGAGCATTCTAACTTAATTACATAGCAAACTTTGCAAGGTTACATCGAATCCCTAGAGGAAGCTTAGTTACAATTCATGTTTACAAAAGATTTGACATAAAAGTATAAAACATGAATGAACATAGAATTGATAAGAATGAACCCTTGAAGCAAAACTGATGTTGAAGTCCTTGAAGAGTTCCTTGGTGTTGCTTCTCCAAATGTGGTGCGGATGAAGTAGATTGGTTTTGTTTGGATGGTTTCTGCCCTTAGGACAGAAATGGACAGAGAATGGAGTGAAGTAGGGGGGTTTTAGAGTGTGTAATGGACTGAAAATGAAGAGGGAACTTGCGGATGGGAAAGAGGAGAGAAAATGAGCAGTTTCTGTGTAAGGAAAAGAAGGTAGAATGCAATGCAATGGAGAGGGCGAATTAGAGTGAATGATGGACAGAAAATGGAGCCAAATAGAGTGTGTGTGATCCCCCAACATTCAGATTGGATCTAGGAGTTGTTTAATTCAGAGGGCAGAGCATCAATCAGATGGAATGATGGGTTTCTGAGTGTAGTGGACGCATGGCTTGGACAACCCTGCAAGAATGTGTTTTGTTTAATCAAAATGCATGTGTAAAGTCTGCCACAAGGGAGTGGAACCTGCAAAGGTGACTTGGACCACCAGAAAATGTTTATACACATCTGAAAATGAGAAGAACACACGGCATGGACAAAGGGATGGGTTTGATTTCTGAAATGATGGCATGAAATGGAATTTCTGGAATAAAGGATGCAAGGAATGGACATAATCTGCAGGTATGTGGATATTTAATCCAAGAAACATGTGCAAAGTGTTTGAACATGCATGTGAATGCATGTTTTGGTGTTGAAACCACCTAATCTGACTTCAATGCTTGTTTTATTTAGAATCACTCAATTTGGCCGAATTTCACCACATTCCTTCATTTGCCTTCCAATTGATCTTATTACACACTTGGCTGCACACTAACACCAAACAAAGTAAAATGCAACTAGTTTAATCCAAAAACAATACAAAAACGCCAAATAAGAAAGCTATACATGCATGCAAAATGTGACTATCAACAAGTTTCACCTAATCGTCACAAGTTTATAAACATGAGTAGTGAAGGTTGTTAGTCACAACCGCGTTAATTGAATTCTTGGCAAGAGTATCATGCATTCATAGTTACAATTGCCTCGTCAACACTTATAATTTTCATAGAGCATAATGATCTCTCATTGTATCTCTTCTATGCATTCATGTTGAGAACCATTGGAGAATGATTTGAATTGTAGCATGCATCATCCAATTCAATAACATAAGGAAAATTTGAGAGTTAATTAGTGCATCACGGTTAACTTGGGGTGTTGAGCATCATAGTTAATGAAAAGCAATTGGAGAATCGATTCATATATAAATGTGTCATGTGTGGAGAATGGACCTCTAACTAATCCATCCATTATCTTGTTTTCAAGGAATTCGTTTTACAATCTGCCTAGTTTATTAACTTGTTTTGTTATTTCAATTTTCGTCAAAATCTCAATCCCCCTTTACTTTAGTTTCCAATTTAGTTAGAAAGTGTCTTAGTTTGTGTTTATAAGTGTTTTGATTCAATTTGTTACACAAATTCGTCCAAATTCACCAAAGTGCTCAAAACTGCCCAGAAAGTGTTTTTAAGGCAGTTTTGAGTGTTTTGGGTGCTGTTTGAGTCTTTTGGTTTGTTTTAGTGTTTTAAGTGTTTAGTTTTGCATTCTTTGAGTCTAGTTTAGTGTTTTAAACTTTATTTTACGTTTTTGAGTCAGTTTCCAAGTGATTTTGCAATCCCTCCTAATCCCCGGTTAAGAACGATCCCTACTTATATCTATACTACAATTGTCAAAAAGAGGGTTTAATTTGTGTGCGTATAATTCTCGCATCAAATTTTGGCGCCGTTGCCGGGGAGTGCATGTGGCTGCAATGGATTAAAGGATGGGAGTGCATGTGGCTGCAATGGATTAAAGAATGGGAGTGCATGTGGCTGCAATGGATTAAAGGATGGGAGTGCATGTGGCTGCAATGTAGCCTTCTAGAAATCAGGTTTTTAGGCCCCCTTTGCAGCTCCCTAACTGAATTCAAGCCTTTCAAATTCGTCCATCCTCATGCCTCCATGCTTGCACTATCCAATCTTGGCCCAAAAATGCTCTAGAATGCTCCAAATTGCTTCTTTATGCATACTTTGACAATAAAACCTGAAATTGCACGAAAATAACTTTAAATACTATAATTAACATAGTTTAGCTAATTAAATGCAAGAAAACAAGCTAACTAAGTCGTATAAATATGCTCCTATCAATTTCCCCCACACTTAGCTTTTGCTAGTCCTCGAGCAAAACAAAACAAAAGAAACCAAAAACAAAACAAAACACAATCTAAACCTTCCAACATGTATCTCAGGGATTTCAAACGAACATGACATAATATAGAACATCATTCCCACAACCTTTAGCTTTCTTTATACTTCAACAAACACTTAATCATAGTTACCATTCACTAGTTCGCATTTAATCAATTAAAACACATTTGGAATGTAGTAACATGCCTTAGAGAATTTCCTCAATTCCTCACTAGAATGCACTCTATTTTCACACAGATTTTCTAACTTTACACCCTACACTAGGTATATGTGAGAAGATTGATGTAAATATGAATTCTAACAGTCACATATGTTATATCAAAGAAAGCATTTTCTGGATTTACGACAATGACATGAATATGATCTCATGAATGGAATGCTACTACTTAGAACGAGAACCAGTGATTCCATATGCTCATACCAAATTCAAACTCCACATATTGAATACATAACATCAAGATAGAAGTTGAGGGTTGTAACGGGGCTAAGGGTAATGGCTAACAAGGAAAAGCAAAGGACAAACAAAGGTTCTTAAAGCAATAGGAAGCAAAGTAATGAAATTGACACTTAAACTCACTTTTAATGGCAGAAATCAACTTTTAAACACAAGGGAAGATTCATGCACAATTAGGGTCAAATTCACTCTTTTGGACCCTTCCTTCAATAACCAATGCTTGTGAGATCATTCTCACTTATTTTTCAACTCTTTTTCTTTCTTTTCAACACTTTTCTATTTTCTTTTTATTTTTCCACGAATTTTTTTTTTTATTTCATTCTTTGGCTGTGCCCTATTATCTTCCCCCACACTCATTTTCTGCAATATATTGATCAAAAGGAGTTCATTCTAAATCATGCTTCACTATCCTTTAAGAACAAGGGTATGGGAAGTCCTAATCTAGGCTAGGTAAGGATAATGTGGCTAACAAAGAAAATAAGCTTGAAAAGGCTCAAAAAGGGGTAATCCTACAATACATGTGAAAAGGGATAGGCTTTTTGGCTTTGGCTTGACTAACAACTTCATCTTATTGTATGTTATGCAATCAATATCATGCTTTGAATGAAATGGGCATGAGTTCTAGTATTTGGAACTATAATGAAATGCATTCCAAGTAGCAACCAAGCAAAGAATGATGAGATCATGCAACGACTTTAGAAAACAAGAAATCACAGATTTATACTCTCCAAAGAACGTTATAGGCTCAAGTCTCACAAGGATGTAGCTTTAGTTTGAGTTTCTTCCTTCAAGCATGTTACAAAAACTGATTTTCTCTTTTTGTGATTACATGTGAATTCATAAGCTATAACCATTGATAGGAGCATATTCATGCGACTTAAATGGCTTGTTCTCGTGCATTTACGTTATGTTTCTTTAGTTATTTTAGTCCTTTAAGCTATTTTCGTGTGTTTGTAGGTCCAAAGGGCTAAAGGAGCAAAAAGATGCATTTTGGAGACTTTTGGAGCACTTTTGGGCTAAGGATGGATAGCTTATGCTTGGCGCCAAAATGTTGGACGAAATTGAAGACCAAAGTGTTGGAACTTTGTTCCCTTTAGTTTTAGGACATTTAAACCTTTCCAATTCCCTTTGTGCCGTGACTCTCCCTTACAATCCAAACATCATCCTTCCATTTCCATAATTCCCCAATCCATTCAACACACCAACAACATCCCTTAGACCTTGTGCTACGACGAAGAGGAAGATAAGAGGACCTAAACGTTCATACAATTCAAGTTTGAGTTGTTGGAATGTTTAGGTGTTTCTTTGATTCTACATCAGTTTTGCTTCATGGGTTCTTTCTTCTTATTAATTCTATGTTCGTTCATGTTTTATATTTTTATGTTAAATCCTTTGCAAACATGAATTGTAACTAATCCTCCTCTAGGGATTCGATGTAGCCTTGCAAAGTTTGCCATGTAGTTAATTCGGAATTCTCATTTAATCTATCTATTTCTTGCTTCATTCTCCGATTTAATTGTGACTTAGTGTGTTAATTTTAGTGCTTGATCATCATTTGAATTAACCACTGGTTGTTTAGCCAAGATTAAAGCACACATCATGCATAATCTTGGTAGATATGTGAATGAATGAAGGGAATGTTTTGCAAACATCCTGCCGAGTGTTCCCTTTGGTTTTGTGAAAGTTTCTTATGCACTACATATTCTTGATTAGGAACCAAAGTTGCACATCACAATTAGGTTCATGATTAGGGACATTTGATCAAATCCACACATCATATGGCTGATCATATCTAAGTGAAACAAACCCAAGAAATAAGTAGAGGGATGAGTATAATCTGACTTAACAAGCATGGATTTAATTGAGCAATGGTGAAATCGAATCTCTAGCTTCATCTTCATTGGTACTATCTTATTTTATTAGTTGTTGATTCATTCATCTTGTGTTTACTTCATTTCCTTATGCTTTAATTTACAATCTGTTTGTTTCCAAGTTTCTGTTTTTATTTCAAGTTTCATTCAAAACCAATCCCCCATTTCTTTTAAAGTGTTAGATTAGTTAGAAATACATTTAGTTTATGTTTCTAAGTGTTTTGATTCATTTTGTTACACAAATTCGTCCAAATTTGTGTTTGTGCTCAAATCTGCCCAGAAAGTGGTTTTTAGGCAGATTTGAGTGTGTTTGTGTTGTTTTGAGTCTTTTGGTTTGGTTTAGTGTTTTAAAGTTTAGTTTTGCATTCTTTGAGTCTAGTATAGTGTTTCATATTGTGTTTTTACGTTTGAATCAAGCCATTCGTCCAACATTGAGTTTAAGGTCAGAAACTGCCTAGTTTGTGTTTTTAGGCAGTTTTGAGTCTATTGAACTTGTTTTGAGTCCTTTGAGTCTTTGTGAACGTTTTTAACTTTGTTTTTACGTTTTTGAGTCAAATCCAAGTGATTAACAATCCCTCCTAATCCCCGGTCTAGAACGATCCCTACTTATACATATACTACAATTTGACGAAAAGAGGGTTTAATTTGTGCGCGTATAATTCTCGCATCAAATTTTGGCGCCGTTGCCGGGGATTAGAAAATTTGCTAATTCCTTGGATTGTTCGTTTTTATTATGTATTTTAGTTTTAGTTTCTGATTTGTGTTTTGTTTTTTTTTTTTTTGTTCTAGGTACTAGTTTATGACTCGGAGTTCTCATCCGATTCGTGAACATATCCTGGAGTGATTGGGTTCTTCGTCCGGCTGCAAGACGTAAAAGAAAGCGCTACTTGGGAGGCAACCCAATGCACTAAAAAAAAAAAACAAAGCATGTTCATATAAAAAAAAAAAAGAGGATACTAAACATGGAGAAAGATGGAGCTTCACAAAGGTTGTTTACGTGAAGCCCCACTACGAGGCGTCGGTGCGGAAGGCATAGAAGCAGGAGGCATAGAAGCGGGAGGCATCGGAGCGGAAGCCATCGGAGCGGAAGCCATCGGAGCTAGAGCATTCCAGGCCTCAATACTTGGCCAAGCGCTGGATGACCCAGGAAAAATATGCCTCTGGAAGTAAGCCGCAAGCCTTTGACGGTCACTTTGACGGTCACTTTGCATACGACCATTGGATTCTTGCAGCTCATCAAGCTTCCTCTTCATGCCCGTCGAATAGTTGTTTGCAAGCACATGCAAACTTCTATTCTCGTACTTAAGAAGTTTGATTTCCTGCTTGAGACTTTCCACCTCTGCCATCAATGATTCCACCTGACGGGAGCGGGCAAGCAGGCGTTGGCCCATGTTGGACACAGAACTCGCACACTGAACACTAAGTGCGAGGGACTCTTGAACGGCCAACTCATCGGACCGTCCTGACAGCAGCCTGCTATCTTTTGGTGTGAGGAGGTTCCTAGCTACTATTGTAGCTGTTGTGGCGTCCTGCATCACGGAGTCTTCACCTGTAAGAAGACCGTTAGAAGATAAGAAAGAAGGGCGCCATACGTTACCTTGACGCGGCGCGCCCGTATCACTGCTAAGGCTCAATTCCAAGCTAAGGTTCGATGGGTTTGCCATTTTTTTTAAGTGTTCAAAGAGAAGGGATGGAGTTAAATTTCAAAGGGCCGGAGTCGATTGTCAAAGAATGGGAAATCTTCAGAGTGTGTTTGTTGGCGGAGATCGATAGCCCTATAAAAAGCCAAGGCGACGCGTCCACCGATTCAAGAAGCCGGAATTTCCGGCGTAATTTAAGCAAAGCTTTCTCGGCTTTTCATAAGGCGCGTTCAGCTTTGTCAAAAGTTCACGTGGAGGTCATCATCGCAGCTACACTTTTACCGACAAGCGCAAAGTTCGGCGACGCTTTCTCTGCTTTTCAGAAAACGCGTGCATTTTTGTCAAAAGGAGCCGCATCTGCACTACCACGTGTCTTTCAGAAAAAGAGGGGGCGTCGTTCAGAAATCGAAGGGGCGCCTGCTCAGAAATCGAAGAGACGTCTTCAAAGATCGAAGAGGCGCCACTATTTCAAAAAGCCGGATTTGCGGGATCAAAACGTTTGTCGACAAGGGTAAAAGAAGAGTACCACCACTTGATATTATCTCTATATATGTCGACCTTCGTCTTTTATGGCAAGGAAAACCTGAAGAAAATGCCCAACTCTCCCTCACCTCTGAGGGCGCACTCCCAACAAAGCCTTTCGAAATACTCTAATTCTTCTTCTTCCCCAAAGATGATACCAGATGCCTGGAGTACAGATGACCCAGGAGGAAACGCTGGATTGAAGTGTGCTGATTCATTCACCGCTTCTTCAAAAGCAAAGGTATCTCATATCATCAAGGTCTAAAGCAAAAGTATCTCATATCATGCTCTTTCCCTGTCCTTTCCTTTGTCCTTGTTATTACTCGCATGGCAAAGTAAAACGAAAGCAATCAGAGGCACTTGGAGTCAGTCTTCTGTTCTGGAACCGACTGCCTGGAATCCATTCCTGATTGCTTACCTAGCGTTGCTCTCGACCACTTCTGCAAGGGGAGCAAGCAAGGCAAGGAAAATGATACATTGAAGCATGTGGAGACAAACATAGGCTGAGTTATCCTCCAACCCTTTTCAATACGAATTGGAAAGATTGAACAAAGAAACAGACCAAAGGAGTATGCTCAGACCTCCGGGGGAGACCAAAAGAATCCTGCTGCCCAGTTCAAGAGTAGCACAAAGGAAAATCAACGATGGGTGGAACCCCTGTGGAATCAACAACATCAAGCCTCAATGCAATCACCAAGGAGAAGATGGAATTTACATTCCCAAACCAGATTTGCGTCTCTAAACTCTTCTCTTTGTTAATTACATTCTGCCATGTTTAGTATGTTTAGTTGCTTTTTGTGTGTTTACTTATGTTTTGTGTGAATCTATGCTTAAAACATTGAGGACAATGTTTGATTTAAGTGTGGGGGGGGTAACTAATGTTGTTAATGCAAATTCGTGGGATTTTATCACCCATAACTTCAAATGTTGTTCCTTGCTGTTTTAAGGTGTTTTTTAAGTTGTTTTAGAGTGTTTTAGTATGTTTTGTTTTTATAACTCCGAAAATACCATAAAAATTTAAAAAAAATTGTTTTGAAAAGCCTAAAAAGAGTGTTTTGAGTCGTTTTTGTGTGTTTGTGTCTTAGGGTACCTTCCAACACAATGATAAGGATTTGGTTTGTAAATTGCATGACTGTTAAAAAGAGTTATAAACATAGAGAAAAGTTTGATTTACTCTTGGTATATGCTTGGTTATGGTTATAATATATGACTTCACATGCAATCATAAAAGAAAAATTCGTTTTTGTGACATGCTTGAAGGAAGGAATTTAGAATAACATTACAACCCTGAGAGATTTGAGCTTTAAACATTCTTTGGAGAGTATTAATTTGTGATTCTTGTTTTCAAACTCGTTGCATGATCTCATTATTCTTGCTTGGTTGCTAATTAGAAGGCGTTTCATCACTTAGTTCCAAATGCTAGAACTTGCATCCATTCCATTCAAAGCATGATATTGAGTGCATAATATATATCAAGATGAAGTGTGTAGTGAAGCCATCAACCAAACAGCCAACCCATGCACTATATTTTGTAGGTCATAACCCCCATTGAGCTATTGTTAGCCTTTGTTATTTGTTTATCCATATCATCCCTACCTAGATTAGAACCACCCATACCCTTGTTCTTGAAGCATAGTAAGCATGATTTAGAGGGAATCCTTTCGATTATGCAAAACAACAAGTGTGGGGGAATTTGTGTGTGTGTGTTGATATGCCATAAAAAAAAAAAAAAAAAAAAAAAAAGAAATAAGGCATGAGTGAGAATAAAAAGAAAAAAAAAATTCGTGGAAAAAGAAAAAGAAAAGAAAAAGTTGTGAAAAGAAAGAAAAAGAGTATGAAATAAGTGAAAATAAGCTCACATGTTTGTGGTAGTTGAAGAAAGGGTCCAAAACGTTGAATATGGCCCTAAGAGTTGTGTGAATTTTCCCCTTGTGTGTCTAAGTGAGTTTCTGCAATCAAGAGTGATTCTAAGTGTCAAATTTCATTACTTTGCTTGTTATTGCCTAAAGAACGTTTGTTATCCTTACCTTTTATTGTTAGCCAATCACCCTTAACCCGTTACAACCCTTATGCTTCTATCTTGATCATTATGTTTTCAATAATGTGGAGTTTGGAATTGATGTAAGCATATGGTGTCCCTGGTTCTCGCATCTAATTAGTAGCATTCCTTTCATGAGATCATATTCATATACATTCCAGAAAAGTGCTTTCCTTGTTATAAATATATGTGAGTGTTTAGTTTCATATTTACATCAATCTTCTCACATATACTTAGTGTAGGGTGGGTAATCAGAAATTCTGTGTGGAAATAAGAGAGTATCTGGTAAGGAATTAAATGAATTCTCTAAGGCATGTTACTACATTCAAAGGTTGTTTTAAATTGATTAAATGAGAACTAGTATGTGGTAACTATGAGTAAGAATGTACGTAAGTGTAAAGATGGCTAAAATCTGTGGGACTAATGATTTTTAACTTGTCATGTGCATTGGAAATCCGTGAGACGATTGTTGGAAGGTGTAGGTTGTGTTTTGTTCGTTTTGTCTAGTTTCGTGTTCTTTTGTTGTTTTGTTTTGCTCGAGGACTAGCAAAAGATAAGTGTGGGGGTATTTGATAGGAGCATATTCATGCGACTTAAATGGCTTGTTCTCGTGCATTTACGTTATGTTTCTTTAGTTATTTTAGTCCTTTAAGCTATTTTCGTGTGTTTGTAGGTCCAAAGGGCTAAAGGAGCAAAAAGATGCATTTTGGAGACTTTTGGAGCACTTTTGGGCTAAGGATGGATAGCTTATGCTTGGCGCCAAAATGTTGGACGAAATTGAAGACCAAAGTGTTGGAACTTTGTTCCCTTTAGTTTTAGGACATTTAAACCTTTCCAATTCCCTTTGTGCCGTGACTCTCCCTTACAATCCAAACATCATCCTTCCATTTCCATAATTCCCCAATCCATTCAACACACCAACAACATCCCTTAGACCTTGTGCTACGACGAAGAGGAAGATAAGAGGACCTAAACGTTCATACAATTCAAGTTTGAGTTGTTGGAATGTTTAGGTGTTTCTTTGATTCTACATCAGTTTTGCTTCAAGGGTTCTTTCTTCTTAGTAATTCTATGTTCATTCATGTTTTATATTTTTATGTTAAATCCTTTGCAAACATGAATTGTAACTAATCCTCCTCTAGGAATTCGATGTAGCTTTGCAAAGTTTGCCATGTAGTTAATTCGGAATTCTCATTTAATCTATCTATTTCTTGCTTCATTCTCCGATTTAATTGTGACTTAGTGTGTTGATTTTAATGCTTGATCATCATTTGAATTAACCACAGGTTGTTTAGCCAAGATTAAAGCACACATCATGCATAATCTTGGTGGATATGTGAATGAATGAAGGGAATGTTTTGCAAACATCCTGTCGAGTGTTCCCTTTGGTTTTGTGAAAGTTTCTTATGCATTACATATTCTTGATTAGGAACCAAAGTTGCACATCACAATTAGGTTCATGATTAGGGACATTTGATCAAATCCACACATCATATGGCTGATCATATCTAAGTGAAACAAACTCAAGAAATAAGTAGAGGGATGAGTATAATCTGACTTAACAAGCATGGACTTGGCTTAGCAATGGTGAAATCGAATCTCTAGCTACATCTCTATTTGTGCTATCTCATTTCATTAGTTGTTGATTCATTCATCTTGTGTTTACTTTATTTCCTTATGCTTTAATTTACAATCTGTCATTTTAGTTAATTTCATCCAAAACTAAATCCCCCTTTACTTTATTGTCCAATTTAGTTAGAAAGTGTCTTAGTTTATGTTTCTAAGTGTTTTGATTCATTTTGTTACACAAATTCGTCCAAATTTGTGTTTGTGCTCAAATCTGCCCAGAAAGTGGTTTTTAGGCAGATTTGAGTGTGTTTGTGTTGTTTTGAGTCTTTTGGTTTGGTTTAGTGTTTTAAAGTTTAGTTTTGCATTCTTTGAGTCTAGTATAGTGTTTCATATTGTGTTTTTACGTTTGAATCAAGCCATTCGTCCAACATTGTTTTTAGGCAGTTTTGAGCTATTGAACTTGTTTTGAGTCCTTTGAGTCTTTGTGAACGTTTTTAACTTTGTTTTTACGTTTTTGAGTCAAATCCAAGTGATTAACAATCCCTCCTAATCCCCGGTCCAGAACGATCCCTAGTTATACATATACTACAATTTGACGAAAAGAGGGTTTAATTTGATAGGAGCATATTCATGCGACTTAAATGGCTTGTTCTCGTGCATTTACGTTATGTTTCTTTAGTTATTTTAGTCCTTTAAGCTATTTTCGTGTGTTTGTAGGTCCAAAGGGCTAAAGGAGCAAAAAGATGCATTTTGGAGACTTTTGGAGCACTTTTGGGCTAAGGATGGATAGCTTATGCTTGGCGCCAAAATGTTGGACGAAATTGAAGACCAAAGTGTTGGAACTTTGTTCCCTTTAGTTTTAGGACATTTAAACCTTTCCAATTCCCTTTGTGCCGTGACTCTCCCTTACAATCCAAACATCATCCTTCCATTTCCATAATTCCCCAATCCATTCAACACACCAACAACATCCCTTAGACCTTGTGCTACGACGAAGAGGAAGATAAGAGGACCTAAACGTTCATACAATTCAAGTTTGAGTTGTTGGAATGTTTAGGTGTTTCTTTGATTCTACATCAGTTTTGCTTCAAGGGTTCTTTCTTCTTATTAATTCTATGTTCGTTCATGTTTTATATTTTTATGTTAAATCCTTTGCAAACATGAATTGTAACTAATCCTCCTCTAGGGATTCGATGTAGCCTTGCAAAGTTTGCCATGTAGTTAATTCGGAATTCTCATTTAATCTATCTATTTCTTGCTTCATTCTCCGATTTAATTGTGACTTAGTGTGTTAATTTTAGTGCTTGATCATCATTTGAATTAACCACAGGTTGTTTAGCCAAGATTAAAGCACACATCATGCATAATCTTGGTAGATATGTGAATGAATGAAGGGAATGTTTTGCAAACATCCTGCCGAGTGTTCCCTTTGGTTTTGTGAAAGTTTCTTATGCACTACATATTCTTGATTAGGAACCAAAGTTGCACATCACAATTAGGTTCATGATTAGGGACATTTGATCAAATCCACACATCATATGGCTGATCATATCTAAGTGAAACAAACCCAAGAAATAAGTAGAGGGATGAGTATAATCTGACTTAACAAGCATGGATTTAATTGAGCAATGGTGAAATCGAATCTCTAGCTTCATCTTCATTGGTACTATCTTATTTTATTAGTTGTTGATTCATTCATCTTGTGTTTACTTCATTTCCTTATGCTTTAATTTACAATCTGTTTGTTTCCAAGTTTCTGTTTTTATTTCAAGTTTCATTCAAAACCAATCCCCCATTTCTTTTAAAGTGTTAGATTAGTTAGAAATACATTTAGTTTATGTTTCTAAGTGTTTTGATTCATTTTGTTACACAAATTCGTCCAAATTTGTGTTTGTGCTCAAATCTGCCCAGAAAGTGGTTTTTAGGCAGATTTGAGTGTGTTTGTGTTGTTTTGAGTCTTTTGGTTTGGTTTAGTGTTTTAAAGTTTAGTTTTGCATTCTTTGAGTCTAGTATAGTGTTTCATATTGTGTTTTTACGTTTGAATCAAGCCATTCGTCCAACATTGAGTTTAAGGTCAGAAACTGCCTAGTTTGTGTTTTTCGGCAGTTTTGAGTCTATTGAACTTGTTTTGAGTCCTTTGAGTCTTTGTGAACGTTTTTAACTTTGTTTTTACGTTTTTGAGTCAAATCCAAGTGATTAACAATCCCTCCTAATCCCCGGTCTAGAACGATCCCTACTTATACATATACTACAATTTGACGAAAAGAGGGTTTAATTTGTGCGCGTATAATTCTCGCATCAACCATAACCAAGCATAAACCAAAGCACAAATCAACTTCCAGCCATGTTTACAACATTCTATAATAGTCATGCAATTAAAACCAAATCCTCATCATTGTGTTGGAAGGTACCCTAAGACACAAAAACAACTCTTTTTGGGTTTTTCTTGAAACAATTTTTCAAATTTTTATGGGATTTTCGAATTTTTAAGTCAAAACACACTAAAACAGTTTAAAAACACTTTAAAAACAGCAAGAAACAACATTAGAAGTTATGGTGGATAAAACCCTACGAATTTGCATCAAAACACTTTAGTTACCCCCCCACACTTAAATCAAACATTGTCCTCAATGTTTCAAGCATAGACTCACACAATTAACAAACAAACAAACAAAACAACAACTAAACAACCTAACATGGCAGAAACGAAATAGCAACAAAGAGAAGAGTTTAGGAACGCAAATCTGGAATTGGAGTGCTTTCTAGGTCTTCCTTTGTTGAATGCATGGGTTGCCTCCCAAGTAGCGCTTGCTTTAACGTCGTACAACCGGACGAAGAACCCAATCACTCCAGATTGGAGCCCACGGCACCCAAGGGAAGCTCTTCCACAACATGCTCCACAAAGTTCTCATAGTATGGCTTCAATCTATGTCCGTTCACCTTGAACTCGTGGCCACTTTTTAAGCTTTGGACTTGGACTGCACCATGAGGAAAAACATTAGTAACAACAAGAGGTCCAATCCATTTAGAACGTAACTTACCAGGGAATAACCGAAGTCTTGAATCAAAAAGCAACACTTTCTGCCCCTTGGAGAATGTTTTGGTACGAAGCATCTTATCATGATAAGCCTTCGTCTTGTCCTTGTAGATGCGCGCATTCTCGTAAGCCTCGTTCCTAATCTCCTCAAGTTCATCTAATTGGAGCTTCCTATGAACTCCAGCAGCATCGATGTCCAAATTGAAGGTTTTCACAGCCCAATGTGCCTTGTGCTCTAACTCAACGGGCAAATGACATGGCTTACCATATATAAGTGATAGAAGCATATTTATGCGCCTTAGTTAGCTAGTTCTTATGCATTTATGTTGTGTTTTCTTACTTAATTTAGTGTTTAAAGTCATTTTCGTGTGTTTATAGGTTCATATGGCTAAGGATGCAAAAGGATGCCTTTCGGAGCCTTTTGGAGCAAATTAGAGATTGGAATGGATTGCATATGCTTAAAGCCAAGTAGATGGACGAAATTGAAGACCAAAGGAATGAAAATGAAGAACAAAGAGTTCACATTCATCACCAACACAACCATGCATCCACACATTCTTTCTCCATCATTGCCGTGCAAAACACCATCATTGCAGCCACATGCACATTCCACTTCATCATTTCAGATTTCCACCATCAACAAAGAACCATTCATTAATCATTTACACTTTAATCATTCAACCACATTCACACATCACCCATTCACCTTTGTGCCATGCTTCTACCTTTGTTCAAGCCCTTCCACATAACCTGCCTTCATTCATTCAGAAAATGCATTCCTTGCCGTGGCTAACATGCACTTGTTCCCCTTTCATCATTCCCTTTATTCTTTCATCATTCCATCCACTCATTCATCAAACCACTCCCATCCATTTCATCATTGCAAACATTCAAACAAACACCACACAATGCCGTGGCTCCTATCCCATTTCCAGATTTCCCCTTTGCATTTCCCCTTCATAAATCAGCCACATGCACTTTAATCATTCAATCTCCAACCTTTCACATGCATTCCATCTTTTAATTTAATCACATGCACATTCACCTTGCCTTTGCAGAAAATCCACTTCATAACACATGCATCTTGGCAGATTTCACATGCACTCATGCACATTCACCTTAATCATTCACATAGCTTTAATCCACATGCATTTCCACCTAGATTTCCACCTCACAACCACCAGAAATCAACCAAAACCGTGCATTCCCTTTCATTTCTGTCAAAGCACATGCATTTCCACCCTTTAATCACATGCACAAACAGCCACATGCATCTCCCATCACCATTTCAGCTTTCCACCTAATTCCTAGTCATCATGTTCCCCCCATTTCACCTATAAATAAGCATGCATTGCAGCCACAAACAACACACTCTTCCATTTCAGAAAACCATATCTCATACACATTCATTCACGCCAGAAATTCCTCCCCTCTCTCTAGCACTACCATACTTCACCATTCTTCATATTTTCTGCCCAAAAACACTCCTTGCCTTCCCCTACATCCATCCCTACCCTAAACACATCATTCTACATCATCCATAACCACCAAAACTCACCAAAACCCCTTGTGCCGCAGCAACTAGAGGAGAAGAGGCCTAAACGTTCATACAATTCAAGATTGAGTTGTTGGAATTTTTAGGTGTACTTCGATTCTTGTTTTCAATATTTACTTTGTTATTACTCTCTAAGTTTGTTGTAATCATGAGTGGCTAAACCCCTAATTAGTTAGGGGAAAGTTTGAAGCCATGAACATGTTTGAAATATGAATTGATTTCTTCCAATTGTGATTTGTTAAGTTGTGATTGTAATTCAATTATCATGTTTATTAAAAACTTGTTTTTGTATGTTGATTAGGGATGCATACTTAGTCTTCATGCATAAACTCGATGCTAGTTTATAAACGAGTTTCACCTAATCGTCACAAGTTTATAAACATGAGTAGTGAAGGTTGCTAGTCACAACCGCGTTAATTGAATTCTTGGCAAAAGTATCATGCATTCATAGTTACAATTGCCTCGTCAACACTTATAATTTTCATAGAGCATAATGATCTCTCATTGTATCTCTTCTATGCATTCATGTTGAGAACCATTGGAGAATGATTTGAATTGTCGCATGCATCATCCAATTCAATAACATAAGGAAAATTTGAGAGTTAATTAGTGCATCACGGTTAACTTGGGGTGTTGAGCATCATAGTTAATGAAAAACAATTGGAGAATCGATTCATATATATAAATGTATCATGTGTGGAGAATGGACCTCTAACTAATCCATCCATCATCTTATTTCTCAAATCTGTTTATACAACCTGCCTAGTTTATTAACTTGTTTTATTTAATTTAATTTCGTCAAAACCTTAATCCCCCTTTACTTTAGTGTCCAATTTAGTTAGAAATCAATTTAGTTTGTGTTTATAAGTGTTTTGATTCAATTTGTTACATAAATTCGTCCAGATTCACCAAAGTGCTCAAAACTGCCCAGAAAGTGGTTTTTAGGCAGATTTGAGTGTGTTTGTGTTGTTTTGAGTCTTTTGGTTTGTCTTAGTGTTTTAAAGTTTAGTTTTACATTCTTTGAGTCTAGTTTAGTGTTTTAAACTTTATTTTACGTTTTTGAGTCAGTTTCCAAGTGATTTGCAATCCCTCCTAATCCCCGGTCTAGAACGATCCCTACTTACATACTTACTACAATTGACAAAAAGAGGGTTTAATTTATGCGCGTATAAATCTCGCACCAAATTTTGGCGCCGTTGCCGGGGATTAGCAACTTTGCTAATCCTTTGGATTGTTATTTTCGTTTTCTTAATAGATCAGATTCTTATGTTATTTTGTTTCTTGTTTTAGGTACTAGTTTATGACTCGGAATTCTCATCCGATTCGTGAACATATCTTGGACTTTGACGACGATTTCGAGCGAGAGTTGAGACGAAAGAGAAAGAACCCAGAACCTAGCGAATCAAGTGAAAGTTCCGAGTCCGTTTCTGAATTTGAAGAAGAGGAACCCACGGCAAGAGTGGGTGAAGAAGACATGGCAGAGGACAACCGAACAATCAAGGAGCTTTCCGCTTCGGGATTGGCCAATGCCGCACCCTTGTGCATCCAATACCCAAGGGCGGCCCTTGGCAAGACCGATGAGTTCGAATTGAAGTCAAGCTTGCTGCATCATATTCCCAAGTACCATGGGCTGTCCATGGAAGATCCAAACAAGCATTTGAAGGAGTTTGAAGTTGTATGCTCAAGCATGACACCCATTAACGTTGATGGGAATATTATGAAGATGAAAGCTTTTCCATTCTCTCTTGTGGAAAAGGCTAAAGATTGGCTTTATGAATTGGCACCCGGGACCGTTACTTCTTGGGAGAGCATGAAGAGAGCGTTCTTGGAGAAGTTCTTCCCTACTTCAAGAGTCATTCTCTTGAGGAAGAAAATTAGCGGAATCCAACAAAGTCAAGGAGAATCTTTTCCGGCATACTACGAGCGTTTTAAAGCCCTTGTTGCATCATGTCCTCAACATCAAATGAAGGAGGAGCTTCTCCTTCAATATTTCTATGAGGGCCTTCTTCCCATTGAAAGGCAAATGCTCGATGCTTCGGCGGGAGGTGCATTGGTGGACAAAACTCCTATGGCAGCCAAGACCCTAATTGCAAACCGTGCTCTAAATGCACAACAATATGAAGGACTTGGGCAAAGGGACCCCCCACGGCAACAAGTGAATGAGGTAAGTTCTCAATCCGACCTTCAAACTCAATTAGCTAATCTTACTTCTCTTGTGTCTCAGATGGCCGAAGGAATGAAGATCCATATGTTGATGTATATTTCCTTCCTAATGCAAGAATATATTTAGTATAATGGCATAAGCAAGGGTGTCGAATCCACAGGGACTAATTGGACCTATGTAACTACTTGTTTGCAAGAAATCTAAGAAATGAATCAAACTAGTCTAAATAGGCAGATTTGAATCAAACTAATCAAACTATGCATATTTGTTGTTTTAACTTGAAAGCCTAAGAGAATGAAGTAAACACAAATCAATGAATCAACAACCAATATAATGAGATAGTATCAATGGAAATGAAACTAGGGATTCGATTTCACCATTGCTCAATTAAATCCATGTTTGTTAAGTTGGTTTATACTCATTCATCTACAAATTTCTTGGGTTTGTTTCACTTGGATATGATCAACCATATGATGTGTGGATTTGATCAAATGTCTATAATCTTGAACCTAATTGTGATGTGCAACTTTGGTTCATAATCTAGAGTATGTAATGCACAAGAAACATTCAATAAACCAAAGGGAGCACTTGGCAGGATGTTTGCCAAGCTTTCCCTTCATTCATTCACAAATCCACCAATATTAGACATGATGTATGTTTTAATCTTGGCTAAATAACTTGTGGTTAACTCAAATGGAGATCAAGCATACAAATCAACCCACAAATTCACAATTATAACAGAGAATGAATCAAGAACTAGGTAGACAAACTGAGCATTCTAACTTAATTACATAGCAAACTTTGCAAGGTTACATCGAATCCCTAGAGGAAGCTTAGTTACAATTCATGTTTACAAAAGATTTGACATAAAAGTATAAAACATGAATGAACATAGAATTGATAAGAATGAACCCTTGAAGCAAAACTGATGTTGAAGTCCTTGAAGAGTTCCTTGGTGTTGCTTCTCCAAATGTGGTGCGGATGAAGTAGATTGGTTTGGTTTGGATGGTTTCTGCCCTTAGGACAGAAATGGACAGAGAATGGAGTGAAATGGGAGAGGTTTTAGAGTGTGTAATGGACTGAAATGAAGAGGAAAACTTGCGGATGGGAGAGGGAGAGAATAATGGACAGTTTCTGTGAAAGGAAAAGAATGTAGAGTGCTATGCAATGGAGAGGGCGAATTGGAGTGAATGATGGACAGAAAATGGAGCCAAATAGGGTGTGTGTGATCCCCCAACATTCAGATTGGATCTAGCCTTTGTTTACTCAGATGGCAGAGCATAATTCAGATGGAATGATGGGTTTCTGAGTGTAGTGGACGCATGGCTTGGACAATTCTGCAAGTATGTGTTTTGTTTAATCAAAATGCATGTGTAAAGTCTGCCACAAGGGAGTGGAACCTGCAAAGGTCAATTGGAGCACCAGAAAATGTTTATACAAGTCTGAAAATGGGAAGAACACATGGCATGGACAAAGGAATGGGTTGGATTTCTGAAATGATGGCATGAAATGGAATTTCTGGAATAAAGGATGCAAGGAATGGGCATAATCTGCAGGTATGTGGATATTTAATCCAAGAAACATGTGCAAAGTGTTTGAACATGCATGTGAATGCATGTTTTGGTGTTGAAACCACCTAATCTGACTTCAATGCTTGTTTTATTTAGAATCACTCAATTTGGCCGAATTTCACCACATTCCTTCATTTGCCTTCCAATTGATCTTATTACACACTTGGCTGCACACTAACACCAAACAAAGTAAAATGCAACTAGTTTAATCCAAAAACAATACAAAAACGCCAAATAAGAAAGCTATACATGCATGCAAAATGTGACTATCAAATACCCCCAAACCTGGTTTTTGCTAGTCCTCGAGCAAACTTAAAACTAAAACACACAAAACTCAAACATCTAACTAAACCACTTTCGCTGGCTAAACGATTGCACTGAGCATGTGCAACAAGCCTTTGAACCCCTAGGTGTCCCTAGTTGGAGGAGTTGTGTCTCCTGAGGGTTTACAGTGATGACACCCACAAACATTTACAAAATCTGCAAACAACTTGGTTAAAACATGCTTTAAACAAACTAATAAGAACCAATGAAGATTCTGTCATTCATTCAACTCAAAAGATTGCCACTTCAAAGAATCGTATCAATTGTAACGTATAAAGATATTTCTCCATGTCTTACGACTTCAAGGTCACCATACCCAAATGCTTCAGATAGAATTCGCCTCAACTCTACTCCTCACAGAATCCACTCAAGTTTTCACTCAGATCTTAAGGTTTAGTCTCTCAACAACATATATGAGTGAAATTATGTAAAGGAAATCAAAATTCTCACATATGAAATCTGAAATGGAAGCACAGTTTCTGAGTAGATCTCATGAAATGAATCAGATGCTAAGAATATAGATAACACACACACTTACCATCACCCATGAATACATCCTCAATGATCAGCTAGGTCTTTCTCAAGATTGTAATGTAAGGCTTAGGTTATAGGTTACGAGAGAAGTGATATGAAGTACTAGAGCTTGGGGCATACCAAAGTGTTCTTGAGGATCATGCTCTTCACTTGCATTTGTTTTCTTTCTTCTTTGTTTTTGGCATCCAGGCCCTATGTCTTATAATGAGGAGATTTGGAACTTGTATCCATTTTAATTCTCTTCTTTTCTTTTTTTTTTTTTTTTTATAACCCCTTTTTTTTTAGAAGCATCTTCAACATAGGTGCCCTCGGTACATGCCACAATCTTGTTCTAAGCTCAATTTACCTTTAGTCTTCATCACCTTGGTATTCCCCAAACTATAAGGTATGGCTTGTAATGGGCTAGAATGGGTAGATTATGGTGTGGGTGATGAAAGAATTGGGCTAAAGTGTCTGGCTGCAACGAGGGTGAATGGAGCACACAAATGGGTAGGATTTAAGCCTTTTAGTAGTTAAACATGCATAGCCTAACATCATCTCATTGAGTTCATTCATGAATGATACTAAATACATGGTATCTGCAAAGGAAAATGATTCTTAGCATCCAAACGAAATAGAAATAATGAGATCATTTAAAGTGAAAATGAAAGAAAAAGATAGGAGTAGAAACACTTTAAACCCTCTCAAATAAGCAATTAGGCTCAAAATAACTCACTAGGGTAGTCTCCACTATTCTTCTTCCAGAATTTGAGTATGGTACCTCTATCATCATAATTTCAAGAGTTATAGCTTTATAAATGACAACAAGATGCAACTCTTTTCCATAGCAACCCAATTGTTTGTTTTGTGTTTGTTGTTTTGTGTTTGTGCCTATTTCAGGTGTTAGTTTTGGTTAAAAGTGTTTTTGCATGCTAATACGAATGTATATGAGGACTATGTTTGAAAACAAACAATTGGGTTGCTATGGAAAAGAGTTGCATCTTGTTGTCATTTATAAAGCTATAACTCTTGAAATTATGATGATAGAGGTACCATACTCAAATTCTGGAAGAAGAATAGTGGAGACTACCCTAGTGAGTTATTTTGAGCCTAATTGCTTATTTGAGAGGGTTTAAAGTGTTTCTACTCCTATCTTTTTCTTTCATTTTCACTTTAAATGATCTCATTATTTCTATTTCGTTTGGATGCTAAGAATCATTTTCCTTTGCAGATACCATGTATTGAGTTCATTCATGAATGATACTAAATACATGGTATCTGCAAAGGAAAATGATTCTTAGCATCCAAACGAAATAGAAATAATGAGATCATTTAAAGTGAAAATGAAAGAAAAAGATAGGAGTAGAAACACTTTAAACCCTCTCAAATAAGCAATTAGGCTCAAAATAACTCACTAGGGTAGTCTCCACTATTCTTCTTCCAGAATTTGAGTATGGTACCTCTATCATCATAATTTCAAGAGTTATAGCTTTATAAATGACAACAAGATGCAACTCTTTTCCATAGCAACCCAATTGTTTGTTTTCAAACATAGTCCTCATATACATTCGTATTAGCATGCAAAAACACTTTTAACCAAAACTAACACCTGAAATAGGCACAAACACAAAACAACAAACACAAAACAAAACTTCCAAACCACCCCCAAACCTAATCTAAACATTGTCCTCGATGTTTAAACTTGTATGCAATGTAAGTAGGCAAAGAAAATAGAATGGTAACAAAATAAAC
This sequence comes from Pyrus communis, assembly GCF_041283825.1. Lineage (NCBI taxonomy): Eukaryota > Viridiplantae > Streptophyta > Magnoliopsida > Rosales > Rosaceae > Pyrus > Pyrus communis. Next base: position 15,475,873 of record NC_142570.1, on the reverse strand, counting down.
ACAACATAAAGAAAGAACACAAACCACACTAGGTTGCCTCCTAGCAAGCGCTTTATTTAATGTCTAGGCAAGACATGGTAGCTTGTTCATGGTGTTGAAAATTCAAGAACATCCACGACTTGATACACTTGCTCTTCATCCACTTTATCCAAGTATGGTTTCAATCGCTGCCCGTTGACTTTAAAAGAAGTGCCATTCTTCATGTTCTCTATCTCCACAGCTCCATGGGGAAATGTTTGCAAGACTTTGAATGGTCCCACCCACCTAGACTTCAGTTTTCCTGGAAAAAGTCTCAAACGTGAGTCAAACAAAAGTACTTTCATACCTTGGTGAAACTCCTTCCTTAGGATGGCCTTGTCATGATAGAGCTTAGTCCGTTCCTTGTAGATTTTGGCATTCTCATATGCCTCATTTCTAAGCTCTTCCAACTCATTAAGTTGGAGCTTCCTTGCTACTCCAGCATCCTTGTAATCAAAGTTGAACTTCTTGATGGCCCAAAATGCACGGTGTTCAAGCTCCATTGGCAAATGACAAGCTTTCCCAAACACAAGGCGATAAGGACTCATGCCAATGGGGGTCTTGTATGCTGTTCTATATGCCCATAGTGCATCATTTAACCTTAGTGACCAATCCTTCCTTGTAGGGCTCACAGTCTTCATCAAAATGTTCTTGATCTCCCTATTGCTAATCTCCACTTGTCCTGAAGTTTGAGGATGGTACGGGGTTGCCACTTTGTGGTTGATGTTGTACTTCTTCATCAAGCATTCAAAAGGTTTGTTGCAGAAATGGCTGCCACCATCACTAATAATAGCTCTTGGGGTTCCAAACCTACAAAAAATCACATCTTTAAGAAAATTCAACACAACCTTATGATCATTAGTTCTTGTAGCAATGGCTTCAACCCATTTCGATACGTAATCCACTGCCACCAATATGTATAAGTAGCCAAAAGAGGATGGAAATGGTCCCATGAAATCGATTCCCCAAACATCAAAGAGTTCAACCACCAAAATGTTGTTCAATGGCATTTCATTCCTTCGACTAATGTTCCCCATTTTCTGGCACCTATCACATTTAGAGCAAAAATCAAAAGCATCTTTGAATAAAGTAGGCCAAAAGAAACCAGATTGTAAAACCTTTAGAGATGTCTTTTTGGCACCAAAATGGCCTCCACATGCCAATGTGTGGCTAAACGTTAGAATGCTTTGTTGCTCACTCTCTGGGACACATCTCCTAATGATTTGATCAGGGCAATATTTAAACAAATATGGTTCGTCCCAAACGTAGTGCTTCGCCATGGCAAGGAACTTCTTTCTTTCCTGAAAAGAAAGGTCATTTCTCATTATACCACAAGCAAGATAATTAACAAAATCTGCATACCATGGTTCTTTTTCTTGAACAACAAGGAGTTGTTCATCTGGAAATGATTCATTTAGGGGCAAAGGTTTTCCAACTCCCTGGTTTACATTAAGCCTGGACAAATGGTCAGCCACAACATTATCACTGCCCTTCTTATCTCGAATTTCCAAGTCAAACTCTTGTAGTAAGAGTATCCATCTAATCAAGCGTGGTTTAGCATCTTTCTTTGTCATCAAATACCTAATGGCTGCATGATCAGAAAACACAATAACTTTAGATCCCACAAGATATGACCTAAACTTTTCTAAGGCAAAAACAACAGCAAGCAACTCCTTTTCAGTTGTGGAATAGTTAAGTTGAGCATCATGCAGAGTCCGGCTTGCATAGTAGATCACATGTGGAAGCTTGTTCACCCTTTGCCCTAAAACTGCACCAATAGCATAGTCAGAGGCATCACACATCAATTCAAAAGGTAAAGACCAATCTGGTGCCATAATAATAGGAGCCGAGGTTAGTTCATTTTTCAAAGTATTGAATGCATCCATACAAGCCTTATCAAAATGAAATACAACATCTTTAGCTAACAGATTGCATAATGGACGGGTGATCATTGAAAAGTTCTTAATGAAACGACGATAAAAACCCGCATGGCCCAAAAAACTTCTTACTCCCTTCACAGTGGTGGGGGCTACCATATTGGTGATGACGTCAATTTTGGCTTTGTCTACCTCCATTCCTTTGCTAGAGATTACATGTCCCAACACAATTCCTTGTTTCACCATGAATTGGCACTTTTCCCAATTGAGAACCAAATTTGTTTCCTGGCATCTTTGAAGTACTAAAGAGAGATGGTTAAGACATTCATCAAAAGAGGAACCAAACACTGAGAAGTCATCCATAAATACCTCAATGAACCTTTCTACCATGTCAGAGAAGATGGCCAACATACATCTTTGGAATGTTGCTGGAGCATTGCAAAGTCCAAAAGGCATTCTCCTGTATGCAAATGTGCCAAAGGGGCAAGTAAAGGTTGTTTTCTCTTGATCCTCCGGAGCGATTGCAATTTGATTGTAACCTGAGTAACCATCAAGAAAACAATAGTGTGAGTAACCCGCCAATCTCTCAAGCATTTGATCTATGAAAGGCATAGGAAAGTAATCTTTTCTAGTGCTAGAATTCAACTTCCTGTAATCAGTGCAAACACGCCAACTGGCCGTGGGCTTGGTGGTCACAAGCTCATTGTTTTCATTTCTCATCACAGTGATTCCCACCTTCTTAGGCACCACCTGAATAGCACTCACCCATTTGCTATCAGAAATGGGATATATGATCCCCACATCTAACAATTTTAACACCTCATTCCTAACAACTTCCTTCATGTGTGGATTGAGCCTTCTTTGTGGCTCACGGCTTGTTTTTGCTCCTTCCTCCAAAAGGATCCTATGCATGCACATGGTAGGGCTTATTCCCTTGATATCTGCAATAGACCAACCAAAAGCTGATTTAAACTCTTTTAACACCCTAATTAATTTATCTTCTTCAACTGGGGTGAGGTCAGAAGCTATAATTACTGGAAGAGTTTCAAATTCAGCTAGATATGCATATTTTAGATGTGGTGGAAGTGGTTTAAGTTCAAGTTTTGGTGCTTTAACAGTCGAAGGAGTTAGATGTGACATTGATGATTCTAAAGGCTCAACACGAGGTGAAACATTGAAAGGATACAATGCTAATGCTTCCAAAGCCGCTACTTCTTCCATGAGTGCATCTTCCTCATCAAACTCATCTTGAGATTGACTCAAAACAGTTTGCAATGGTTCATTCGATTGTGCCTGCAAGAACTTAGAGAATACAAGTGAATCAAGCACATCAATGGCATAACAATCAAGAGAGGAAGAAGGATGAGAAAGAGATTCAAACACTTTGAATTGAACTGTCTCTCCTAACACTGTCATAGTGAGGAGTCCATTTTGCACATCAATGATGGTCTTGGCTGTGGCCATGAAAGGTCTCCCAAGCAATATAGGCAACTCACGATCATGTATAGGAGCTTCTTCCATGTCCAACACTACAAAATCCGCAGGCAAGATTAGTTTATCAACTTGAACTAAAATATCTTCTACTATACCTCTTGGATATTTCACGGATCTGTCTGCAAGTTGTAATGAAATGGTGGTGGCTTTCAAATCTCCCAAACCTAGTTGAAGGTACACTGAATAAGGCATTAAGTTGATGCTAGCACCCAAATCAAGCATCGCCTTCTCTACTTTCTTGTCCCCTATGGTGATGTTGATAGAAAAACTGCCTGGATCCTTGAGCTTTGGTGGAAGTTTTCTTTGCAAAACTGCACTCACATTCTCAGACACCACAACCTTCTCATGTGGTCCATACTTCCTTTTGTAGCTGTTTAACTCCTTGAAGAACTTCCCATATGCCGGCATGTTCCTAATGACATCAAGCAAAGGTAAGTTAACATTCACTTTGCTCAGTATATCAAAAATTTCTTTGAATGACTTATCCTGCTTGCTCTTGGCAAGTCTTCCAGGGAATGGTATTGGTGGAGTGTATGGTTTCTCGGCCTTGTGAAGATTTGGTGCTTCCAGGGAGGAAGTGGCATGGCTTGGTTCCTCAATTGATTTCTCATTGTCTCCTTGAGTGACACCTGCATTCACATGATCATATTCATTAGTAACTTCATTGCCAACTCTATTATCAATAACCTTACCACTTCTAAGTGTAGTGATTGCTTTGGCTTGCTCTTGGTTCCTTTGGAGTATCACAGGTTGGCTTGGAAACTTCCCAACCTCTCTTTGGTTCAAGGCATCTGCAATCTGCCCCAATTGTGTCTCCATTTTGGTTAGGGCTGCTGAATGTTGTTGGAGAGCGCTATTTGTGGAATGTTGGAATTGCAAAGTGTTTTGGGCTAACAATTTAACCGTGTCCTCAAGGCTAGTGGCAGGTTTTGGTTGGAAATTTTGGATTGGATTGTTGTTCTTCCATGAAAAATTGGGATGATCTCTCCAACTCGGGTTATATGTATTGGAATACATATCATTCCTTGGCCTTTGGTTGTAAGAATTCATGAGGTTCACTTGTTCTTGAACATACTCGGGGTAAGCTTCCCTAGATGGACATTGGTGAGTAGGATGGCTTGGTATGTTGCAAATGGCACACACTTCATTTGCTTTTGGCACCATGTTGAGCACGGATTCAAGCTTCCTTTCTAGGTTAGCTACCTGCAATAAAAGCTCATGATTAGAACTTGTTTCATAGACTCCAACTTTCTTACCCCTTAAATCTTTGTGTTGAGCATTAGACCCCAACATCTCATAAATGTTATATGACTCTTGAGCATTCTTTTTCTTCAATGCTCCACCTGCTGCGTTATCAACAGTTGATTGACAATTTTGGGTTAGTCCATCATAAAAAATTTGCATTTGTAAGTGAAAAGGTAACCCATGGTGTGGACATTGTATCAAGAGGCCTTTAAAACGCTCCCAACACTCATTGAAAGGTTCACCATCATCTTGTTTGAAGTTGAAGATTTGTCCCCGTAATGTGGCTGTCTTTTGAGTGGAAAAGAACTTCTCCAAGAACTTCTTAGCCACGGCATCCCATGTGGTGAGGGAACCTGGTGTTAGAGTCATCAACCAACTCTTGGCCCTATCTTTCAAGGTGTAAGGAAACACTCTCAACCTCAAATTTGCTTCACTTACTCCCTGCAAAGGTAAACCACTCACAACATTGTAAAACTCTTTAATATGAGCTAAAGGGTCTTCATTAGGTAAGCCATAAAATGAAGGAAACATATGAAAATGTGAAGATTTGAGATCATAGTTTCTAGCTTCTGTGGGCAGCAAGATGCATGAAGGTGAATTTGGTATGATTGGTTGAGCAAAGTCCTCCAAAGCTCTAAGCTCATCTAGGTTGCCCGCCATCTCTTCTTCTCTTTCCCAATCAAATTGCTCAGATCCTTTACTTGTTGAACTAGGTGAAGTCCTTTCCTCTTCCTCACGGATTAGGGATGAACTTGAAGGCACAAAGTTGTCCAAAGTGTGGCCCTTCAACCGTTCAATTCTTTGGCCTAACTCAACAAGTCTATTTGACATATACTACCTGAAACAAAGTAACACAAGTGTGAATGAAAATCAAGAAGCAAACAACAATGAAAAGAACAAAAATAAACTTAAAAAACGTTTGAAGAGACTCAAGGGATGTGGAACTAAACACTTAGAACACTTAAACAATCCTAAAACCCAAAACAGCAACTAGAAGACTCAAAATTGCCTAAAAAACACTTTCTGGGCAGTTTTGAGCACCTACACTAATTTGGACGAAATTGGATGGAAACTTGAATCAAAACACTTATAAACACAAATCAAAACACTTTCTAACTAATTTGGACAAAACAAAGTCTCAAAGGACTCAAAACAGATTCACAAGACTCAAAACTGCCTAAAAACACAAACTGTGCAGTTTTGACACTAACTCAATTTTGGACGAAAATTAGGTTTGAGCTTGACTCAAAATGCTTCAAAACACAAGATAAGACAGATTCTAAGCCTAAAACTTAACAAAATAAGGGGAGAAATTGTATTTGGACGAAATGCATTTAAATGGACAGATTATAACAAAAGCAGATTATAACTCAAATTGATGTAAACCAATGGATAATGGAATGGCTAATGGATTCTTTTCCACACATGAAATGTATGCAACTTAAATCAACTTCCAGTTATCAATTTGACAAGTTATGAACCTTGACACTAATCAAAATAGCAAATAAGCAAACAAGCAATTACAAGGGACTGAAATCAGTCCCCGGCAACGGCGCCATTTTTGTTGATGTATATTTCCTTCCTAATGCAAGAATATATTTAGTATAATGGCATAAGCAAGGGTGTCGAATCCACAGGGACTAATTGGACCTATGTAACTACTTGTTTGCAAGAAATCTAAGAAATGAATCAAACTAGTCTAAATAGGCAGATTTGAATCAAACTAATCAAACTATGCATATTTGTTGTTTTAACTTGAAAGCCTAAGAGAATGAAGTAAACACAAATCAATGAATCAACAACCAATATAATGAGATAGTATCAATGGAAATGAAACTAGGGATTCGATTTCACCATTGCTCAATTAAATCCATGTTTGTTAAGTTGGTTTATACTCATTCATCTACAAATTTCTTGGGTTTGTTTCACTTGGATATGATCAACCATATGATGTGTGGATTTGATCAAATGTCTATAATCTTGAACCTAATTGTGATGTGCAACTTTGGTTCATAATCTAGAGTATGTAATGCACAAGAAACATTCAATAAACCAAAGGGAGCACTTGGCAGGATGTTTGCCAAGCTTTCCCTTCATTCATTCACAAATCCACCAATATTAGACATGATGTATGTTTTAATCTTGGCTAAATAACTTGTGGTTAACTCAAATGGAGATCAAGCATACAAATCAACCCACAAATTCACAATTATAACAGAGAATGAATCAAGAACTAGGTAGACAAACTGAGCATTCTAACTTAATTACATAGCAAACTTTGCAAGGTTACATCGAATCCCTAGAGGAAGCTTAGTTACAATTCATGTTTACAAAAGATTTGACATAAAAGTATAAAACATGAATGAACATAGAATTGATAAGAATGAACCCTTGAAGCAAAACTGATGTTGAAGTCCTTGAAGAGTTCCTTGGTGTTGCTTCTCCAAATGTGGTGCGGATGAAGTAGATTGGTTTGGTTTGGATGGTTTCTGCCCTTAGGACAGAAATGGACAGAGAATGGAGTGAAATGGGAGAGGTTTTAGAGTGTGTAATGGACTGAAATGAAGAGGAAAACTTGCGGATGGGAGAGGGAGAGAATAATGGACAGTTTCTGTGAAAGGAAAAGAATGTAGAGTGCTATGCAATGGAGAGGGCGAATTGGAGTGAATGATGGACAGAAAATGGAGCCAAATAGGGTGTGTGTGATCCCCCAACATTCAGATTGGATCTAGCCTTTGTTTACTCAGATGGCAGAGCATAATTCAGATGGAATGATGGGTTTCTGAGTGTAGTGGACGCATGGCTTGGACAATTCTGCAAGTATGTGTTTTGTTTAATCAAAATGCATGTGTAAAGTCTGCCACAAGGGAGTGGAACCTGCAAAGGTCAATTGGAGCACCAGAAAATGTTTATACAAGTCTGAAAATGGGAAGAACACATGGCATGGACAAAGGAATGGGTTGGATTTCTGAAATGATGGCATGAAATGGAATTTCTGGAATAAAGGATGCAAGGAATGGGCATAATCTGCAGGTATGTGGATATTTAATCCAAGAAACATGTGCAAAGTGTTTGAACATGCATGTGAATGCATGTTTTGGTGTTGAAACCACCTAATCTGACTTCAATGCTTGTTTTATTTAGAATCACTCAATTTGGCCGAATTTCACCACATTCCTTCATTTGCCTTCCAATTGATCTTATTACACACTTGGCTGCACACTAACACCAAACAAAGTAAAATGCAACTAGTTTAATCCAAAAACAATACAAAAACGCCAAATAAGAAAGCTATACATGCATGCAAAATGTGACTATCACCATAGTCCAATTGTATGTGGCGTATGTTCTATTCAAGGTCATCCTTCGGAAAAGTGCCCTCAATTGATTGAGAATGGTGGGTGGGAGAGTGCAAACGCCATTGGATTTCCAAGCCAAAATCAACCAAGGAATGATCCATATTCCAACACATACAATCCGGGTTGGAGAGACCATCCAAACTTCAAATGGAGGGAACCTCAACAACCTCAACAACAAGGAGGCTTTAGACAACAACCCCCGGGGTTCTACACCAAGCCATTCGGCCCCAATCCAAACCAAGCACAACCTGCCCAAAACAATCAAGGTACGTCATTGGGAAATGAAACACTTCTTAAATTACTTACCAATTTGTCTCAGGGGCAAGAGGATCAAACCAAAGCCATGCAAAACCAAGACAAAAGGGTGGATCACTTGGAGAAACAAATTGGGCAGATTGCGGAATTTGTAGGACAATTCCGAGACAAAGGCAAGCTCCCTAGCTCAACCATTGTCAATCCAAGGGGAGGATTCGAATCTGCCAAGGCAATCATGTTGAGAAGTGGTAAGGAGGTCGAAACCACCCCAAGCACGTCCAAAACAAGTCAAGAAGAGGACGTGTTGCTGCAAGAAGAGGAGGAACAAGGAATAAAGGCCACGGCAAGGGTGAAAGAATCTTTGCCGCAGCCCCCTATTGTGCCAAAACCGTCCAATATGCCTAAGGTAAGTCCAAATTCGACTTTGTCAAGTTCTATTCCACTAAACGTGCCCTTTCCTAGCAGGTTTAGGCAATCAAAGAAGGAGGAGAGTGAAAAGGACATTTTGGAAACCTTTAGGAAAGTTCAAGTTAACATTCCGCTCCTTGATGCAATCAAGCAAGTCCCTAAGTATGCCAAGTTCTTAAAAGAGCTTTGCACAACGAGGAAGAGGAATTCAAACAAGGAGGTGGTCCAGGTAAGTGAAAATGTCTCTGCTGTGTTACAAAGGAAATTACCCCCTAAATGCAAAGATCCGGGTAGTTTTACAATTCCGTGCGTTATTGGTAATACTAAGTTTGAACAATGCATGTTAGACTTAGGGGCTTCGATTAATGTTATGCCATACTCTATTTATGCATCTATGAACTTAGGTGAGCTTAAAAATGATGGTGTGATAATTCAATTAGCCGATCGTTCTAATGCATATCCAAAGGGTGTTTTGGAAGATGTTTTGGTACAGGTTGATAACTTGATTTTTCCAGCGGATTTCTACGTGCTTGACATGGAGGATTCACCCCATTCCACCCCATTACCGATTCTATTAGGGAGGCCCTTCATGAAAACAGCCCGCACCAAGATAGATGTGTTTAAAGGAACTTTAACGATGGAATTTGATGGGGAAGTCATTGATTTCAATCTTTCTGAAAGTATTAAATTTCCTAAGGACGATCATTCTTGCTTTTCTATTGATATAATTGATGATTTGGCGCAGGAATTTCTCGATTCTTTGGAGAGGGATACACTTGAAACAACAATTGCACAAGGAATTGGGCAAAAATCTGGTTTTGCCGTGCCTAGAAGTGAAGATGAGGCCGAGATGGTTGCTGCACTTGAGTCATTGCCACAACACTTTGGTAAGCCTCCAAAACCGAGTCCAATTCCTGTTTCGACTAACAAGTTGTTACCTTCAGTGATTCAGGCACCCATTCTTGAGCTTAAACCATTGCCGGATCATTTGAAGTATGTCTATTTGGGAGACAATGAGACGTTGCCTGTCATAGTTTCCTTATCCCTCACAGCAATGGAGGAGGAGAAATTGATTCGGGTGTTGAAAGAGCACAAGACGGCCATAGGATGGACCTTGGCCGACATAAAGGGTATTAGTCCTACAACTTGCATGCATCGCATACTTTTAGAGGAGGGGGCTAAACCAACCAGAGAGGCTCAACGCCGGCTCAACCCTCCAATGATGGAAGTTGTGAAAAAGGAGATTATCAAGCTTCTAGATTGTGGGGTGATCTATCCTATCTCGGATAGCCGTTGGGTTTCACCGGTTCAAGTTGTGCCAAAGAAATCCGGAGTGACTGTGGTGAAGAATGAAGAAGATGAACTTGTGCCTACACGCATTCAAACCGGTTGGAGGGTGTGCATTGACTATAGAAAGCTAAATGCCGCAACAAGGAAAGATCACTTCCCTTTGCCATTCATTGATCAAATGCTTGAAAGGTTAGCCGGTCATTCTTTTTATTGCTTTCTTGATGGTTATTCGGGTTATAATCAAATTGTCATAACGCCGGATGATCAAGAAAAGACCACCTTTACTTGTCCATTTGGTACTTTTGCATATCGTCGTATGCCATTTGGTTTATGCAATGCACCGGCCACTTTCCAACGATGCATGGTAAGTATCTTCTCTGATTATGTTGAAAAGATAATTGAAGTATTTATGGACGATTTTAGTGTGTTTGGAGACTCATTTGATGCTTGTTTGCATAATCTCACTTTAATCTTGAAAAGATGCATGGAAACTAACCTTGTTTTGAATTGGGAAAAATGTCATTTTATGGTTAAACAAGGTATAGTTTTGGGTCATATCATCTCTGAAAAAGGAATTGAAGTTGATAAGTCTAAAATAGATCTTGTACGTCACTTACCCTCTCCTACGTCGGTTAGAGAGGTCCGTTCTTTTCTTGGCCATGCAGGATTCTATCGACGATTTATCAAGGACTTTTCCAAGATTGCACAACCCCTATGCCGCCTACTCCAAAAGGATGTGTCTTTTGAGTTCAACGAGGCGTGTGAGAAGGCATTCAAGCATCTAAAAGACTTACTCACCACGGCACCCATCATAACTCCCCCGGATTGGTCCATTCCCTTTGAATTGATGTGTGATGCATCGGATTATGCACTTGGGGCTGTTTTGGGTCAAAGGAAAAATAAACAGCCACATGTTATTTATTATGCTTCACGCACTTTAAATGATGCTCAATTGAATTATTCTACAACCGAAAAAGAACTCTTGGCGGTTGTATTTGCTTTAGATAAGTTTAGATCATATCTTCTTGGTACTAAAGTAATTGTTTTCACTGACCATGCAGCCTTGAAGTATCTTCTCACCAAAAAGGAGGCTAAGCCAAGACTCATTCGTTGGATGCTCCTACTTCAAGAGTTCGATCTTGAAATCCGAGACAAGAAAGGGTGTGAAAACGTGGTGGCTGACCACCTAAGTAGAATGGTGCGTGAGGAAGAGTCCACCCCCATTTTAGAAACGTTTCCGGATGAGCAACTTCTGTCCATTGAGGTAAGAACCCCTTGGTATGCCGATTTGGTCAATTTCTTGGTGTCTAAGCAAGTTCCTAGTACCCTAAACAAGTTCCAACGTGATAAACTTGTTCATGATGCACGTTTTTATGTTTGGGATGATCCATATTTATGGAAATTCTGCCCAGATCAGATTGTGCGTAGATGTGTGCCCGAATCTGAATTTAATTCCATTCTTACATTCTGCCATACTTATGCATGTGGGGGACATTTTGGCACCCAAAGGACAGCCCTAAAGGTGTTACAATCTGGATTTTATTGGCCTAATCTCTTTAAAGATGCTAAAATGTTTTGTTTAACATGCGATAAGTGTCAAAGAACAGGTAACATAGGGCCTAAGGACCAAATGCCACAACAATCTCTCTCATTTGTGGAAATTTTTGATGTGTGGGGTATTGATTTCATGGGCCCCTTCCCTCCATCTTTTGGTTTCACTTATATCTTGCTAGCTGTCGATTATGTTTCCAAATGGGTGGAAGCCAAAGCCACCCGTACTAACGATTCTAAGGTTGTTGCAGATTTTGTGAAATCTAATATTTTTGCTAGGTTTGGGATGCCACGAGTTTTAATTAGTGATGGGGGTTCTCACTTTCGTAACCGCACCATTGAAGCTTTGCTCAAGAAGTACAACGTTACTCATAAGGTTTCCACACCTTATCACCCTCAAACCAATGGGCAAGCGGAGGTTTCAAATAGGGAGATCAAACAAGTCCTAGAGAAAACCGTGGGACCCTCAAGAAGAGATTGGAGTTTGCGCTTGGACGATGCATTGTGGGCCTATCGTACGGCTTACAAAACTCCCCTTGGCATGTCACCTTTTCGGCTTATATATGGTAAGCCATGTCATTTGCCCGTTGAGTTAGAGCACAAGGCACATTGGGCTGTGAAAACCTTCAATTTGGACATAGACGCTGCTGGAGTTCATAGGAAGCTCCAATTAGATGAACTTGAGGAGATTAGGAACGAGGCTTACGAGAATGCTCGCATCTACAAGGACAAGACGAAGGCTTATCATGATAAGATGCTTCGTACCAAAACGTTCTCCAAGGGGCAGAAAGTGTTGCTTTTTGATTCAAGACTTCGGTTATTCCCTGGTAAGTTACGTTCTAAATGGATTGGACCTCTTGTTGTTACTAATGTTTTTCCTCATGGTGCAGTCCAAGTCCAAAGCTTAAAAAGTGGCCACGAGTTCAAGGTGAACGGACATAGATTGAAGCCATACTATGAGAACTTTGTGGAGCATGTCGTGGAGGAGACCCCACTCCATGCCGTGGGCTCCAATGGAGCATGAACGTGTCTTCGTCCGGCTGCAAGACGTTAAAGAAAGCGCTACTTGGGAGGCAACCCATGCAATTCAACAAAGGAAGCTCAAGGAATCACTCCAATTCCAGATTTGCGTTCCTAACCCCTTCACTTTGTTGTTTATTTCGAATCTGCCTATTTAGTTGTTTTACTTGCTGTTTGTGTGTTTCTTTGTGTTTTGTGTGATTTTATGCTTGAAACATTGAGGACAATGTTTGATTTAAGTGTGGGGGGGGGTAACTAAGTGTTTTTGATGCAAATTCATGGGATTTTATCACCCTTTACTTATAGACTTGTTCCTTGCTGTTTTTAAGTGTTTTTAAGCAGTTTTGGTGTGTTTTAGTGTGTTTTGAAGTAAAAATCCGAAAATCACATAAAAATTTGAAAAATTTGTTTTAAAAACCCAAAAAGAGTTGTTTTCAAAGTGTTTTTGTGTGTTTGTTTTTGTTTTAGGGTACCTTCCAACACAATGATGAGGATTCGGTTTGTAATTACATGGCTGTTAAAGAGAGTGATTAACATGGATGAAAGTTTGATTTACTCTTTTGTGTATGCTTGGTTGTGGTTATAACTTATGAATTCACATGCAATCATAAAATAAGAAAATCAGTTTTTGTAACATGCTTGAAGGAAGGAACTCAAATTAACGCTACAACCTTGTGAGACTTGAGCCTAAACGTTTATTTGGAGAGTTAGAATCTGTGCATTTTTGTTTTCTAAGTCGTTGCATGATCTCATTATTCTTTGCTTGGTTACTACTTAGAGGCGTTTCATCATTTAGTTCCAAATGCTAGAACTCATGCCCATTTCATTCAAAGCATGTTATTGATTTGCATAACACAGATTCAAGATGAAGTTGTGTAGTGACCACCACCTTAGCCATATTGCCGTGTATCCCATGTCATTTTATGTTCAAGTTAACCCACATTATCATCACCTAGCCTAGATTAGGACCATCCACACCCTTGTTCTTAAAGCTTAGTAAAGCATGATTCAAATTGAATTTCTTTTGATTTATGTTGGCAGAAAGCAAGTGTGGGGGAAGTGTTCTTGTGTGAGAATTTGTGTGCCATAGGCACGGCATGAAAGAAAAGAAAAAGAAAAAAAAAAAAAGGGCGTGAAAAGTATGAAAAAGAGTTGAAAAGTTGTGAAAAAGAATTCCAAAGTATTGTTTGTTGAAGTAAGGGTCCAAAACAATGAATTCGGCCCTAAGGAGTTGTCTAAGTCTTCCCCTTGTGTTTTAAAGTTAATTTCTGCAATCTAAATGAATTCTAAGTCTTAAGTACACTACTTTGCTTACTATTACTTGAAGAACGCTTGTTCTCTTTATCTTTTCTTTGTTAACCACTACCCCAAGCCCCGTTACAACCCTTGACTTCATTCTTGAGTGTTATGTGTTTCAATTTGTGGAGTTTGAATTTGGTATGAGCATATGGTCATTAGTTCTCGCATCTAAGTAGTAGCATTCCATTCATGAGATCATTTCTAAACATGCTTATTAACTCCATAAATTGCGTTCTTTGTTATACGTATATGTGAGCATTCGTTTTCATATTTACATCAATCTTCTCACATATAACTAGTATAGGGTGTGTAGTTAGAAAATCTGAGTGAAAATTGAGTGCATATCTTGTAAGGATTGAGCAAATTCTCTAAGGCATGTTACTACATTCAAAACATTCTTTTAATCGATTAATTGTGAACTAGTAAGTGGTGTCTATGATTAAGTATGTTTTCAATTGTAAAGATGACTCAAATCTGTGGGGATGATGATTTTTAACTTGTCATGTACCATTGGAAATCCCTGAGGTGAACGTTGGAAGGTTTAGGTTATGTTTTGTTTCTTTGTTTTGCTCGAGGACTAGCAAAAGCTAAGTGTGGGGGAATTTGATAGAAGCATATTTATGCGCCTTAGTTAGCTAGTTCTTATGCATTTATGTTGTGTTTTCTTACTTAATTTAGTGTTTAAAGTCATTTTCGTGTGTTTATAGGTTCATATGGCTAAGGATGCAAAAGGATGCCTTTCGGAGCCTTTTGGAGCAAATTAGAGATTGGAATGGATTGCATATGCTTAAAGCCAAGTAGATGGACGAAATTGAAGACCAAAGGAATGAAAATGAAGAACAAAGAGTTCACATTCATCACCAACACAACCATGCATCCACACATTCTTTCTCCATCATTGCCGTGCAAAACACCATCATTGCAGCCACATGCACATTCCACTTCATCATTTCAGATTTCCACCATCAACAAAGAACCATTCATTAATCATTTACACTTTAATCATTCAACCACATTCACACATCACCCATTCACCTTTGTGCCATGCTTCTACCTTTGTTCAAGCCCTTCCACATAACCTGCCTTCATTCATTCAGAAAATGCATTCCTTGCCGTGGCTAACATGCACTTGTTCCCCTTTCATCATTCCCTTTATTCTTTCATCATTCCATCCACTCATTCATCAAACCACTCCCATCCATTTCATCATTGCAAACATTCAAACAAACACCACACAATGCCGTGGCTCCTATCCCATTTCCAGATTTCCCCTTTGCATTTCCCCTTCATAAATCAGCCACATGCACTTTAATCATTCAATCTCCAACCTTTCACATGCATTCCATCTTTTAATTTAATCACATGCACATTCACCTTGCCTTTGCAGAAAATCCACTTCATAACACATGCATCTTGGCAGATTTCACATGCACTCATGCACATTCACCTTAATCATTCACATAGCTTTAATCCACATGCATTTCCACCTAGATTTCCACCTCACAACCACCAGAAATCAACCAAAACCGTGCATTCCCTTTCATTTCTGTCAAAGCACATGCATTTCCACCCTTTAATCACATGCACAAACAGCCACATGCATCTCCCATCACCATTTCAGCTTTCCACCTAATTCCTAGTCATCATGTTCCCCCCATTTCACCTATAAATAAGCATGCATTGCAGCCACAAACAACACACTCTTCCATTTCAGAAAACCATATCTCATACACATTCATTCACGCCAGAAATTCCTCCCCTCTCTCTAGCACTACCATACTTCACCATTCTTCATATTTTCTGCCCAAAAACACTCCTTGCCTTCCCCTACATCCATCCCTACCCTAAACACATCATTCTACATCATCCATAACCACCAAAACTCACCAAAACCCCTTGTGCCGCAGCAACTAGAGGAGAAGAGGCCTAAACGTTCATACAATTCAAGATTGAGTTGTTGGAATTTTTAGGTGTACTTCGATTCTTGTTTTCAATATTTACTTTGTTATTACTCTCTAAGTTTGTTGTAATCATGAGTGGCTAAACCCCTAATTAGTTAGGGGAAAGTTTGAAGCCATGAACATGTTTGAAATATGAATTGATTTCTTCCAATTGTGATTTGTTAAGTTGTGATTGTAATTCAATTATCATGTTTATTAAAAACTTGTTTTTGTATGTTGATTAGGGATGCATACTTAGTCTTCATGCATAAACTCGATGCTAGTTTATAAACGAGTTTCACCTAATCGTCACAAGTTTATAAACATGAGTAGTGAAGGTTGCTAGTCACAACCGCGTTAATTGAATTCTTGGCAAAAGTATCATGCATTCATAGTTACAATTGCCTCGTCAACACTTATAATTTTCATAGAGCATAATGATCTCTCATTGTATCTCTTCTATGCATTCATGTTGAGAACCATTGGAGAATGATTTGAATTGTCGCATGCATCATCCAATTCAATAACATAAGGAAAATTTGAGAGTTAATTAGTGCATCACGGTTAACTTGGGGTGTTGAGCATCATAGTTAATGAAAAACAATTGGAGAATCGATTCATATATATAAATGTATCATGTGTGGAGAATGGACCTCTAACTAATCCATCCATCATCTTATTTCTCAAATCTGTTTATACAACCTGCCTAGTTTATTAACTTGTTTTATTTAATTTAATTTCGTCAAAACCTTAATCCCCCTTTACTTTAGTGTCCAATTTAGTTAGAAATCAATTTAGTTTGTGTTTATAAGTGTTTTGATTCAATTTGTTACATAAATTCGTCCAGATTCACCAAAGTGCTCAAAACTGCCCAGAAAGTGGTTTTTAGGCAGATTTGAGTGTGTTTGTGTTGTTTTGAGTCTTTTGGTTTGTCTTAGTGTTTTAAAGTTTAGTTTTACATTCTTTGAGTCTAGTTTAGTGTTTTAAACTTTATTTTACGTTTTTGAGTCAGTTTCCAAGTGATTTGCAATCCCTCCTAATCCCCGGTCTAGAACGATCCCTACTTACATACTTACTACAATTGACAAAAAGAGGGTTTAATTTATGCGCGTATAAATCTCGCACCAATAAGCCGAAAAGGTGACATGCCAAGGGGAGTTTTGTAAGCCGTACGATAGGCCCACAATGCATCGTCCAAGCGCAAACTCCAATCTCTTCTTGAGGGTCCCACGGTTTTCTCTAGGACTTGTTTGATCTCCCTATTTGAAACCTCCGCTTGCCCATTAGTTTGAGGGTGATAAGGTGTGGAAACCTTATGAGTAACGTTGTACTTCTTGAGCAAAGCTTCAATGGTGCGGTTACGAAAGTGAGAACCCCCATCACTAATTAAAACTCGTGGCATCCCAAACCTAGCAAAAATATTAGATTTCACAAAATCTGCAACAACCTTAGAATCGTTAGTACGGGTGGCTTTGGCTTCCACCCATTTGGAAACATAATCGACAGCTAGCAAGATATAAGTGAAACCAAAAGATGGAGGGAAGGGGCCCATGAAATCAATACCCCAAACATCAAAAATTTCCACAAAGGAGAGAGATTGTTGCGGCATTTGGTCCTTAGGCCCTATGTTACCTGTTCTTTGACACTTATCGCATGTTAAACAAAACATTTTAGCATCTTTAAAGAGATTAGGCCAATAAAATCCAGATTGTAACACCTTTAGGGCTGTCCTTTGGGTGCCAAAATGTCCCCCACATGCATAAGTATGGCAGAATGTAAGAATGGAATTAAATTCAGATTCGGGCACACATTTACGCACAATCTGATCTGGGCAGAATTTCCATAAATATGGATCATCCCAAACATAAAAACGTGCATCATGAACAAGTTTATCACGTTGGAACTTGTTTAGGGTACTAGGAACTTGCTTAGACACCAAGAAATTGACCAAATCGGCATACCAAGGGGTTCTTACCTCAATGGACAGAAGTTGCTCATCCGGAAACGTTTCTAAAATGGGGGTGGACTCTTCCTCACGCACCATTCTACTTAGGTGGTCAGCCACCACGTTTTCACACCCTTTCTTGTCTCGGATTTCAAGATCGAACTCTTGAAGTAGGAGCATCCAACGAATGAGTCTTGGCTTAGCCTCCTTTTTGGTGAGAAGATACTTCAAGGCTGCATGGTCAGTGAAAACAATTACTTTAGTACCAAGAAGATATGATCTAAACTTATCTAATGCAAATACAATAGCCAAGAGTTCTTTTTCGGTTGTGGAATAATTAAGTTGAGCATCATTCAACGTCCGTGAGGCGTAGTAGATGACATGCGGCCTCTTGTCCTTTCTTTGTCCTACAACTGCTCCTAAAGCATAGTCGGACGCATCACACATGAGCTCGAAAGGTAGGCTCCAATCCGGCGGAACAATGATGGGTGCCGTGGTCAACAACTCCTTAAGTAGGTTGAATGATGCCGTGCACTCCTTGGTGAATTCAAACTTCACATCTTTTTGTAGGAGACGGCAAAGAGGTTGTGCAACCTTCGAGAAATCCTTGATAAACCTACGATAGAATCCTGCATGGCCAAGAAAAGAACGAACCTCTCTAACCGAAGTTGGAGAGGGTAAGTGACGTACAAGATCTATTTTGGACTTATCAACCTCAATACCGTTTTCAGAGACTATATGACCTAAAACTATGCCTTGTTTAACCATAAAATGACATTTTTCCCAATTCAAAACAAGGCTAGTTTCCATGCATCTTTTCAAGATTAAAGTAAGATTATGCAAGCAATCATCAAATGAGTCCCCAAAAACACTAAAATCGTCCATAAATACTTCAATTATCTTTTCAACATAATCGGAGAATATACTTACCATGCATCGTTGGAAAGTGGCCGGTGCGTTGCATAAACCAAACGGCATACGACGATATGCAAAAGTACCAAATGGACAAGTAAAGGTGGTCTTTTCTTGATCATCCGGCGCTATGACAATTAGATTATATCCCGAATAACTATCAAGAAAGCAATAAAAAGAATGACCGGCTAACCTTTCAAGCATTTGATCGATGAATGGCAAAGGGAAGTGATCTTTCCTTGTTGCCGCATTTAGCTTCCTATAGTCAATGCACACCCTCCAACCGGTTTGAATGCGTGTAGGCACAAGTTCATCTTCTTCATTTTTCACCACCGTGACTCCGGACTTCTTGGGAACCACTTGGACCGGTGAAACCCAACAACTATCCGAGATGGGATAGATGACGCCACAATCAAGCAATTTGATGATTTCCTTCTTCACTACTTCCATCATTGGTGGGTTGAGTCGACGTTGGGCTTCCCTTGATGGTTTTGCGCCTTCTTCCATGAGAATTCGATGCATGCACGTGGTAGGACTTATACCCTTGATGTCGGCCAAAGTCCACCCTATGGCCGTCTTGTGCTCTTTGAGAACCCTCACCAACTTCTCCTCCTCTTGTGCCGTGAGTGATGAAGCTATAATGACGGGCAATGTGTCTTGCTCGCCCAAAAACACATACTTCAAGTGATTTGGCAACGGTTTGAGCTCAAGTGTAGGTGGTTGTTCTATGGAAGGAAGCAACTTATTAGTTGAAATTGGAATTGAAATTGGACTAGGGGACTTACCTTGGAGCCGTGGCAATGACTCTAGGGCTGCCACGGTCTCAATTACATCTTCATCAAAGCCCACGGCATGGGTGTTCAATTGTGTGCCGTGGTTTGTTATGGTGACGTCCATGTGATCCTTCATTTCTATGCCATTTGTAATGACCGTTTCAAGTGCATCGCCATGTAATTGATCAAAGTGTGCCTGCGCCAAAGAATCAAGAATATCAATAGAGAAACATGAGTGATCATCATTAGGAAATCTCATAGTTTCAGAAATATTAAAATCAATCACTTCCCCATCGAATTCCATTGTTAAAGTGCCTTTAAACACGTCTATCTTAGTTCGGGCCGTCTTCATGAATGGCCTCCCAAGAAGAATCGGCAAGGATGGAGCATGGGTGGTTTCCTCCATTTCAAGGACATAGAAATCCGCCGGGAAGATCAAATCATTCACCTGCACTAAGACATCTTCCAATACGCCCTTTGGATAGGCATTAGATCTATCGGCCAACTGAATAATCACACCATTATTTTTCAATTCACCAAGGTTCATTGAAGCATAAATAGAGTATGGCATGACGTTAATTGAAGCTCCTAAGTCTAACATAGCATGTTCGAACTTAGTTTGACCAATAATACAAAGGATTGTAAAGCTACCTGGATCTTTGCACTTTGGTGGTAACTTTCTTTGTAAAACAGCGGAAATGTTCTCACTTACCCTTACTACCTCTTTATGTGACGCCCTCTTCCTTGTAGTGCACAATTCCTTCAAGAACTTAACGTATTTGGGCACTTGCTTTATGGCATCTAGGAGCGGGATATTGACTTGAACTTTCCTAAACGTCTCAAGAATGTCCTTCTCATGCTCCCCCTTCTTTGTTTGCAAAAATCTGTGAGGAAAAGGAACATTGGGTGGAACGGGGTTAGAATTAATCAAATTTGAACCCAACTTACCTTTGGTGGCCGAATGGTATGGCATGGATGAGCTTTGGTCCTTTTGGGCTTGCGGCAATGGAAGTTGTGTCCTTGCCGTGGGCTTCTCTTCAGCCTTTTCTTCATGTTGCAATGTTTCTTCTTCGTTAGGACTTGTTTTGGATGGTGTGGATGTAGTGCCAACTTCTTTTCCACTCCTCAAAGTAATTGCTTTGGCAGATTCGAACCCTCCCTTTGGATTGACAATGGTTGAACTTGGGAGCTTGCCTTTGTCTCGGAATTGTCCCACAAACTCCGCAATCTGCCCTATTTGCTTCTCTAAGTGGTCCACCCTTTTGTCTTGGTTTTGCAATGCTTTGTTTTGATTTTCTTGCCCCTGAGACAAACTAGTAAGCAACTTAAGAATAGTAGCATTATCTAAAGACGTACCTTGATGGTTTTGGGCGGATTGGGGTTGGGTTTGGTCTTGGCCGTGGGTTTTGGTGTAAAACCCCGGGGGTTGCTGCCTAAAGCCTCCTTGTTGGTAAGGTTGTTGAGGCTCCCTCCACTTGAAGTTTGGATGGTCTCTCCAACCTGGATTGTATGTATTGGAATATGGATCATTCCTTGGTTGATTTTGGCTTGGAAATCCAATGGCGTTTGCACTCTCCCACCCACCATTCTCAATCAATTGAGGGCACTTTTCCGAAGGATGACCTTGAATAGAACATACGCCACATACAATTGGACTATGGATCTTCATTCCTGTTGATGTAATATTTCCTTCCTAATGCTAGAATATATTTAATATAATGGCACAAGTAAGGGTGTCGAATCCACAGGGACTAATTGGACCTATGTAACTACTTGTTTGCAAGAAATCTAAGAAATGAATCAAACTAGTCTAAATAGGCAGATTTGAATCAAACTAATCAAACTATGCAGATTTGTTGTTGTTACTTAAAAGCATAAATAAAAGAAGTAAACACAACTAAATGAATCAACAACCAATATAACGAGATAGTATCAATGGAAATGAAACTAGGGATTCGATTTCACCATTGCTCAACTAAGTCCATGTTTGTTAAGTTAGTTTATACTCATTCATCTACCTATTTCTTGAGTTTGTTTCACTTAGATATGATCAGCCATATGATGTGTGGATTTGATCAAATGTCTCTAATCGTGAACCTAATTGTGATGTGCAACTTTGGTTCATAATCAAGATTATGTAATGTACAAGAAACTTTCATAAAACCAAAGGGAGTAACTCGGCAGGATGTGTGCTAAACACTCCCTTCATTCATTCACATATCTACCAAGGTTATGCATGATGTGTGCTTTAATCTTGGCTACACAACTTAGTGATTAATTCAAATGATGATCAAACATTAAAATCAATACATTAAGTCACCATTAAAACAGAAAATGAAACAAGAAATAGATGGACAAACTGAGCATTCTAACTTGATTACATGGCAAACTTTGCAAGGCTACATCGAATCCCTATAGATAGATTAGTTACAATTCATGTTTACTGAATGTTTAACATAAAGGTACACAACATGAATGAACATAGAATGAAGTAGAAGGAACCCTTGAAGCAAAACTGATGTTGAATTCCTTGAAGAGTGCCTTCGGTGTTGGAGCTCCCAAATGTGTTTGTAAATGAGGGTGGAGAAACTAATGTCGAATGGTTTCTGTGAGTGGTACGTAAAATGGAGAGCAATGGACAGTTTATGGAGTGAAATGGGAGAGGTTTTAGGGTGTGTAATGGACTGGATGATGAATAAGACTTGCGGATGGGAAAGGGAGAGAATATGGACAGTTTCTGTGCAAGGAAAAGAAAGTGGAATCCAATGGAATAATGGAGAGAATGTGTGCGGATCAGGGACAGAAAAAATGGAGCCAATTGAGTGTGTTTCCAATCTGATCCGAGTGAGAGATGAGTGAGTGTTCCTTGGTGAATTTCTTAATGTGCTAATGATGGAGAACAATCAGAAATGCATGTGGGAAACTCGCATGGACCATGTGAAAAAGAATTCTGAAAAGAGAATGAACATACACGGTATGGGCATTAGAGTTGGGATCGCATGAAAATGGTTGTTTTAGTGGATTTCTGGCATGATACCTGCAAAGCATGGACATGATCTGCAAGTAAGTGATTTATTTAATCCAAACACATGTGGAATGTCTGCAAGCTGGTTATAATACTCTGGGAATGGGCAGAAAGCTCACGGCATGGACAAAGGGGGTTGGATTTCTGAAATAATGGGTGAATAACAAAAGGGAAATGTGCAAGCATGTGGATTTCTGCAAAGATGAAGTAAAGAAGGGTAATGGAATGCACGGGTCAGGTTGTGGACATGCATGTGAGGGATGTTTTGGGTAGAATATGGAATCTGCACGGAATGGACAATGTCCAAGCATGTGGCTATTTTAATTGACTCATGCATGTGAATTTCTGCAAGGTTGAAGTGGATTAAGGTGATGGAATGCACGGTCAGATTGTGTTTGTTGGTGGAATGTTGCTGAATGTTTTAGTTAATGGGAATGGGTGTGGAAATGCACGGTATGGACATGAATGAGTTGGAAATGCAAAGGAGTGCTCGGCAAGGTGTTTGAACATGCATGTGAATGCATGTTTTGGGGTTGGAACCACACAATCTGACTTCAATCTTTTTGCCTTGTTTAGATTCACCCAATATGGCCGAATTGCACCACATTCCTTCATTTGCCTTCCAATTGATTTTATTACACACTTGGCTGCACACTAACACCAAACAATGTAAAATGCAACTAGTTTAATCCAAAAACAATACAAAAACGCCAAATAAGAAAGATATACATGCATGCAAAATATGACTTATCAAATACCCCCAAACCTGGTTTTTGCTAGTCCTCGAGCAAAATTAAAACTAAAACACACAAAATACAAACATCTAACTAAACCACTTTCGCTGGCCAAACGATTGCACTGAGCATGTGCAACAAGCCTTTGAACCCCTAGGTGTCCCTAGTTGGAGGAGTTGTGTCTCCTGAGGGTTTACAGTGATGAAACCCACAAACATCTACAAAATCTGCAAACAACTTGGTTAAAACATGCTTTAAACAAACTAATAAGAACCAATGAAGATTATGTCATTCATTCAACACAAAAGATTGCCACTTCAAAGAATCGTATCAATTGTAACGTATAAAGATATCTCTCCATGTTTTACAACTTCAAGGTCACCATACCCAAATGCTTAAGATAGAATTCGCCTCAACTCTACTCCTCACAGAATCCACTCAAGTTTTCACTCAGATCTTAAGGTTTAGTCTCTCAACAACATATATGAGTGAAATTATGTCAATGAAATCAAAATTCTCACATATGAAATCTGAAATGGAAGCACAGTTTCTGAGTAGATCTCATGAAATGAATCAAATGCTAAGAATATAGATAACACACACACTTACCATCACCCATGAATACATCCTCAATGATCAGCTAGGTCTTTCTCAAGATTATAATGTAAGGCTTAGGTTATAGGTTACGAGAGAAGTGATATGAAATACTAGAGCTTGGGGTTTACCAAAGTGTTCTTGAGGATCATGCTCTTCACTTGCATTTGTTTTCTTTCTTCTTTGTTTTTGGCATCCAGGCCCTATGTCTTATAATGAGGAGATTTGGAACTTGTATCCATTTTAATTCTCTTCTTTTCTTTTTTTTTTTTTTTTTATAACCCTTTTTTTTTTTTTTAGAAACATCTTCAACATAGGTGCTCTCGGTACAAGCCACAATCTTGTTCTAAGCTCAATTTACTTTTAGTCTTCATCACCTTGGTATTCCCCAAACTATAAGGTATGGCTTGTAATGGGCTAGAATGTGGTGTGGGTGATGAAAGACTTGGGCTAAAGTGTTTGGCTGCAACGAGGGTGAATGGAACACACAAATGGGTAGGATTTAAGCCTTTTAGTAGTTAAACATGCATAGCCTAACATCATCTCATTGAGTTCATTCACGAATGATATTAAACACATGGTATCTGCAAAGAGAGTAATTCTTAGCATCCAATCAAAATAGAAGTAATGAGATCATTTAAAGTGAAATTGAAAGAAAAAGATAGGAGTAGAAACACTTTAAACCCTCTCAAAGAAGCAAATAGGCTCAAAATAACTCACTAGGGTAGTCTCCACTATTCTTCTTCCAGAATTTGAGTATGATACCTCTATCATCATAATTTCAAGAGTTATAGCTTTATAAATGACAACAAGATGCAACTCTTTTCCATAGCAACCTAATCGCTTGTTTCCAAACATAGTCCTCATATACATTCGTATTAGCATGCAAAAACACTCTTAACCGAAACTAACACATAAAACAAACACAAAACACAAACCTTCCATCCCACACCCCCAAACCAAATCCTTATCATTGTGTTGGAAGGTACCAAAAGACACAAACACACAAAAACGACTCAAAACACTCTTTTTAGGCTTTTCAAAACATATTTTTCAAATTTTTATGTGATTTTCGGAGTTATAAAAACAAAACATAATAAAACACTCTAAAACATCTTAAAAACACCTTAAAACAGCAAGGAACAACATTTAAAGTTATGGGTGATAAAATCCCACGAATTTGCATTAACATCATTAGTTACCCCCCCACACTTAAATCAAACATTGTCCTCAATGTTTTAAGCATAGATTCACACAAAACATAAGTAAACACACAAAAAGCAACTAAACATACTAAACATGGCAAAATGTAATTAACAAAGAGAAGAGTTTAGAGACGCAAATCTGGTTGTGGAATGTAAATTCCATCTTCTCCTTGTTGATTGCATTGAGGCTTGATGTTGTTGACTCCACAGGGGTTCCTCCCATCGTTGATTTTCCTTTGTGCTACTCTTGAACTGGGCAGCAGGATTCTTTTGGTCTCCCCCGAAGGTCTGAGCTTACTCCTTTGGTCTGTTTCTTTGTTCAATCTTTCCAATTCGTATTGAAAAGGGTTGGAGGATAACTCAGCCTATGTTTGTCTCCACATGCTTCAATGTATCATTTTCCTTTGCCTTGCTTGCTCCCCTTGCAGAAGTGGTCCCTTCTCTGGAAGTGTGTCAACCGTTGAAGATGACTACTCGAGAGCAACGCTAGGTAAGCAATCAGGAATGGATTCCAGGCAGTTGGTTCCAGAACAGAAGACTGACTCCAAGTGCCTCTGATTGCTTTCGTTTACTTTGCCATGCGAGTAATAACAAGGACAAAGGAAAAGACAGGGAAAGAGCATGATATGAGATACTTTTGCTTTTGACCTTGATGATATGAGATACCTTTGCTTTTGAAGAAGCGGTGAATGAATCAGCACACTTCAATCCGCCGTTTCCTCCTGGGTCATCTGTACTCCAGGCATCTGGTATCATCTTTGGGGAAGAAGAAAGAATTGAGTATTTCGAAAGGCTTTGCTGGGAGTGCGCCCTCAGAGGTGAGGGAGAGTTGGGCATTTTCTTCAGGTTTTCCTTGCCATAAAAGACGAAGGTCGACATATATAGAGATAATATCAAGTGGTGGTACTCTTCTTTTACCCTTGTCGACAAACGTTTTGATCCCGCAAATCTGGCTTTTTGAAATAGTGGCGCCTCCTCGATCTTTGAAGACGTCTCTTCGATTTCTGAGCAGGCGCCCCTTCGATTTCTGAACGACGCCCTTTTTCTTTCTGAACGACACGTAGTAGTGCGGATGCGGCTCCTTTTGACAAAGCTGCACGCGTTTTCTGAAAAGCAGAGAAAGCGTCGCCGGACTTTGCGCTTGTCGGCTAAAGATGTGTAATTGCGGTGATGGCCTCCACGTGTTGTCTGAAAAGAAGAAATCTTTTGACAAAGTTGAACGCGTCTTCTGAAAAGCCGAGAAAGCGTTGCCTAAATTACGCCGCAAATTCCGGCTTTTTGAATTGGTGGACGCGTCGCCTTGGCTTTTTATTGAGCTATCGATCACCACAACAAACACACTCTGAAGTTTTCCCATTCTTGAAAATCGACTCCGGGCCTTTGAAATTTAACTCCATCCCTTCTCTTTGAACACTTTTGAAAAAAAATGGCAAACTCATCGAACCTTAGCTTGGAATTGAGCCTTAGCAGTGATACGGGCGCGCCGCGTCAAGGTAACGTATGGCGCCCTTCTTTCTTATCTTCTAACGGTCCTCTTACAGGTGAAGACTCCGTGATGCAGGACGCCACAACAGCTACAATAGTAGCTAGGAACCTCCTCACTCCAAAAGATAGTAGGCTGCTGTCAGGACGGTCCGATGAGTTGGCCGTTCAAGAGTCCCTCGCACTTAGTGTTCAGTGTTCGAGTTCTGTGTCCAACATGGGCCAACGCCTGCTTGCCCGCTCCCGTCAGGTGGAATCATTGATGGCAGAGGTGGAAAGTCTTAAGCAAGAGATCCAGCAGCTTAAGTATGAGAATAGAAGTTTGCACGTGCTTGCCAACAACTATTCGACGGGCATGAAGAGGAAGCTTGATGAGCTGCAAGAGTCTGAAGGTCGGATTCACAGTGACCGTCAAAGGTTTTCGTCTTTCCTTCAGAGGCACCTTTTTCCTGGCTCATCCAGCGCTTGGCCAAGTATTGAGGCCTGGAATGCTCTAACTCCGATGCCTCCCGCTCCGATGCCTTCCGCTCCAATGCCTTCCTCTCCGATGCCTTCTGCTTCAAAGCCTTCCGCTTCTATGCCTCGTAGTGGGGCTTCACGTAAACAACCTTTGTGAAGCTCCACCTTTCTCCATGTTTAGTATCTTTTTTTTTTTTTTTTTTTTTTTTTTTTTTTTTTTTTTGTGAACATGCTGTGTTTATTCAGTGCGTTGGGTTGCCTCCCAAGTAGCGCTTTCTTTTACGTCTTGCAGCCGGACGAAGAACCCAATCACTCCAGGATATGTTCACGAATCGGATGAAAACTCCGAGTCATAAACTAGTACCTAAAACAAGAAACAAAACAAGATTAAGAATCTGGAATAAAAAGAACAAACGAAAATAAAACAATTCAAAAACTCTCAAGTTCATCTTGCTTCTGTGGGCAGCAAGATGCATGAAGGTGAATTTGGTATGATTGATTGAGCAAAGTCCTCCAAAGCTCTAAGTTCATCTTGGTTGCCCGCCATCTCTTCCTCTCTTTCCCAATCAAATTGCTCAGATCCTTTACTTGTTGAACTAGGTGAAGTCCTTTCCTCTTCCTCACGGATTAGGGATGAACTTGATGGCACAAAGTTGTCCAAAGTGTGGCCCTTCAACCGTTCAATTCTTTGGCCTAACTCAACAAGTCTATTTGACATAAACTACCTTAAATAAAATAACACAAGTGTGAATGAAAATCTACTAGCAAACAACAATGAAATGAACAAAAATAAACTTAAAAAACGTTTGAAAGGACTCAAGGGATGTGGAACTAAACGCTTAGAACACTTAAACAATCCTAAAACCCAAAACAGCAACTAGAAGACTCAAAATTGCCTAAAAAACACTTTCTGGGCAGTTTTGAGCACCTACACTAATTTGGACGAAATTGGATGGAAACTTGAATCAAAACACTTGTAAACACAAATCAAAACACTTTCTAACTAATTTGGACAAAACAAAGACTCCAAGGATTCAAAACAGATTCACAAGACTCAAAACAAGCTAAAAACTCTCATAACTGCCTAAAAACACAAACTGGGCAGTTTTGACACTAAACTCAATTTTGGACGAAAATTAGGTTTGAGCTTGACTCAAAATGCTTCAAAACACAAGATAAGACAGATTCTAAGCCTAAAACTTAACAAACTATAGGGAGAAATTGTATTTGGACGAAATGCATTTAAATGGACAGATTATAACGAAATCAGATTGTAAAGCAAGTTGATGTAAACCAATGGATAATGGAATGGCTAAGGGATTCTTTTCCACACCTGAAATGTATGCAACTTAAATCAACTTCCAATTATCTAATCGACAAGTTATGAACCTTGACACTAATCAAAATAGCAAACAAGCAAACAAGCAATTACAAGGGACTGAAATCAGTCCCCGGCAACGGCGCCATTTTTGTTGATGTAATATTTCCTTCCTAATGCTAGAATATATTTAATATAATGGCACAAGTAAGGGTGTCGAATCCACAGGGACTAATTGGACCTATGTAACTACTTGTTTGCAAGAAATCTAAGAAATGAATCAAACTAGTCTAAATAGGCAGATTTGAATCAAACTAATCAAACTATGC
Organism: Pyrus communis; assembly: GCF_041283825.1. Taxonomy (NCBI): domain Eukaryota; kingdom Viridiplantae; phylum Streptophyta; class Magnoliopsida; order Rosales; family Rosaceae; genus Pyrus; species Pyrus communis. The sequence continues at coordinate 15,447,341 of NC_142570.1, read as the reverse complement.
AGATTTGTTGTTGTTACTTAAAAGCATAAATAAAAGAAGTAAACACAACTAAATGAATCAACAACCAATATAACGAGATAGTATTAATGGAAATGAAACTAGGGATTCGATTTCACCATTGCTCAACTAAGTCCATGTTTGTTAAGTTAGTTTATACTCATTCATCTACCTATTTCTTGAGTTTGTTTCACTTAGATATGATCAGCCATATGATGTGTGGATTTGATCAAATGTCTCTAATCGTGAACCTAATTGTGATGTGCAACTTTGGTTCATAATCAAGATTATGTAATGTACAAGAAACTTTCATAAAACCAAAGGGAGTAACTCGGCAGGATGTGTGCTAAACACTCCCTTCATTCATTCACATATCTACCAAGGTTATGCATGATGTGTGCTTTAATCTTGGCTACACAACTTAGTGATTAATTCAAATGATGATCAAACATTAAAATCAATACATTAAGTCACCATTAAAACAGAAAATGAAACAAGAAATAGATGGACAAACTGAGCATTGTAACTTGATTACATGGCAAACTTTGCAAGGCTACATCGAATCCCTATAGATAGATTAGTTACAATTCATGTTTACTGAATGTTTAACATAAAGGTACACAACATGAATGAACATAGAATGAAGTAGAAGGAACCCTTGAAGCAAAACTGATGTTGAATTCCTTGAAGAGTGCCTTCGGTGTTGGAGCTCCCAAATGTGTTTGTAAATGAGGGTGGAGAAACTAATGTCGAATGGTTTCTGTGAGTGGTACGTAAAATGGAGAGCAATGGACGGTTTATGGAGTGAAATGGGAGAGGTTTTAGGGTGTGTAATGGACTGGATGATGAATAAGACTTACGGATGGGAAAGGGAGAGAATATGGACAGTTTCTGTGCAAGGAAAAGAAAGTGGAATCCAATGGAATAATGGAGAGAATGTGTGCGGATCAGGGACAGAAAAAATGGAGCCAATTGAGTGTGTTTCCAATCTGATCCGAGTGAGAGATGAGTGAGTGTTCCTTGGTGAATTTCTTAATGTGCTAATGATGGAGAACAATCAGAAATGCATGTGGGAAACTCGCATGGACCATGTGAAAAAGAATTCTGAAAAGAGAATGAACATACACGGTATGGGCATTAGAGTTGGGATCGCATGAAAATGGTTGTTTTAGTGGATTTCTGGCATGATACCTGCAAAGCATGGACATGATCTGCAAGTAAGTGATTTATTTAATCCAAACACATGTGGAATGTCTGCAAGCTGGTTATAATACTCTGGGAATGGGCAGAAAGCTCACGGCATGGACAAAGGGGGTTGGATTTCTGAAATAATGGGTGAATAACAAAAGGGAAATGTGCAAGCATGTGGATTTCTGCAAAGATGAAGTAAAGAAGGGAAATGGAATGCACGGGTCAGGTTGTGGACATGCATGTGAGGGATGTTTTGGGTAGAATATGGAATCTGCACGGAATAGACAATGTCCAAGCATGTGGCTATTTTAATTGACTCATGCATGTGAATTTCTGCAAGGTTGAAGTGGATTAAGGTGATGGAATGCACGGTCAGATTGTGTTTGTTGGTGGAATGTTGCTGAATGTTTTAGTTAATGGGAATGGGTGTGGAAATGCACGGTATGGACATGAATGAGTTGGAAATGCAAAGGAGTGCTCGGCAAGGTGTTTGAACATGCATGTGAATGCATGTTTTGGGGTTGGAACCACACAATCTGACTTCAATCTTTTTGCCTTGTTTAGATTCACCCAATATGGCCGAATTGCACCACATTCCTTCATTTGCCTTCCAATTGATTTTATTACACACTTGGCTGCACACTAACACCAAACAATGTAAAATGCAACTAGTTTAATCCAAAAACAATACAAAAACGCCAAATAAGAAAGATATACATGCATGCAAAATATGACTTATCAATTCCTTCGGCCATCTGAGACACAAGAGAAGTAAGATTAGCTAATTGAGTTTGAAGGTCGGATTGAGAACTTACCTCATTCAATTGTTGCCGTGGGGGGTCCCTTTGCCCAAGTCCTTCATATTGTTGTGCATTTAGAGCACGGTTTGCAATTAGGGTCTTGGCTGCCATAGGAGTTTTGTCCACCAATGCACCTCCCGCCGAAGCATCGAGCATTTGCCTTTCAATGGGAAGAAGGCCCTCATAGAAATATTGAAGGAGAAGCTCCTCCTTCATTTGATGTTGAGGACATGATGCAACAAGGGCTTTAAAACGCTCGTAGTATGCCGGAAAAGATTCTCCTTGACTTTGTTGGATTCCGCTAATTTTCTTCCTCAAGAGAATGACTCTTGAAGTAGGGAAGAACTTCTCCAAGAACGCTCTCTTCATGCTCTCCCAAGAAGTAACGGTCCCGGGTGCCAATTCATAAAGCCAATCCTTAGCCTTTTCCACAAGAGAGAATGGAAAAGCTTTCATCTTCATAATATTCCCATCAACGTTAATGGGTGTCATGCTTGAGCATACAACTTCAAACTCCTTCAAATGCTTGGTTGGATCTTCCATGGACAGCCCATGGTACTTGGGAATATGATGCAGCAAGCTTGACTTCAATTCGAACTCATCGGTCTTGCCAAGGGCCGCCCTTGGGTATTGGATGCACAAGGGTGCGGCATTGGCCAATCCCTAAGCGGAAAGCTCCTTGATTGTTCGGTTGTCCTCTGCCATGTCTTCTTCACCCACTCTTGCCGTGGGTTCCTCTTCTTCAAATTCAGAAACGGACTCGGAACTTTCACTTGATTCGCTAGGTTCTGGGTTCTTTCTCTTTCGTCTCAACTCTCGCTCAAAATCGTCGTCAAAGTCCAAGATATGTTCACGAATCGGATGAGAATTCCGAGTCATAAACTAGTACCTAAAACAAGAAACAAAATAACATAAGAATCTGATCTAATAAGAAAACGAAAATAACAATCCAAAGGATTAGCAAAGTTGCTAATCCCCGGCAACGGCGCCAAAATTTGATGCGAGAATTATACGCACACAAATTAAACCCTCTTTTTGACAATTGTAGTATAGATATAAGTAGGGATCGTTCTTAACCGGGGATTAGGAGGGATTGCAAAATCACTTGGAAACTGACTCAAAAACGTAACATAAAGTTTAAAACACTAAACTAGACTCAAAAAATGCAAAACTAAACACTTAAAACACTAAAACAAACCAAAAGACTCAAACAGCACCCAAAACACTCAAAACTGCCTTAAAAACACTTTCTGGGCAGTTTTGAGCACTTTGGTGAATTTGGACGAATTTGTGTAACAAATTGAATCAAAACACTTATAAACACAAACTAAGACACTTTCTAACTAAATTGGAAACTAAAGTAAAGGGGGATTGAGGTTTTGACGAAAATTGAAATAACAAAACAAGTTAATAAACTAGGCAGATTGTAAAACGAATTCCTTGAAAACAAGATAATGGATGGATTAGTTAGAGGTCCATTCTCCACACATGACACATTTATATATGAATCGATTCTCCAATTGCTTTTCGTTAACTATGATGCTCAACACCCCAAGTTAACCGTGATGCACTAATTAACTCTCAAATTTTCCTTATGTTATTGAATTGGATGATGCATGCTACAATTCAAATCATTCTCCAATGGTTCTCAACATGAATGCATAGAAGAGATACAATGAGAGATCATTATGCTCTATGAAAATTATAAGTGTTGACGAGGCAATTGTAACTATGAATGCATGATACTCTTGCCAACAATTCAATTAACGCGGTTGTGACTAGCAACCTTCACTACTCATGTTTATAAACTTGTGACGATTAGGTGAAACTCGTTTATAAACTAGCATCGAGTTTATGCATGAAGACTAAGTATGCATCCCTAATCAACATAAAAAAACAAGTTTTTAATAAACATGATAATTGAATTGCAATCGCAACTTAACAAATCACAATTGGAAGAAATCAATTCATATTTCAAACATGTTCATGGCTTCAAACTTTCCCCTAACTAATTAGGGGTTTAGCCACTCATGATTACAACAAACTTAGAGAGTAATAACAAAGTAAACATTGAAAACAAGAACGAAGAACACCTAAAAATTCCAAGAACTCAATCTTGAATTGTATGAACGTTTAGGCCTCTTCTCCTCTAGTTGCTGCAGCACAAGGGGTTTTGGTGAGTTTTGGGGGTTATGGATGATGTAGAATGATGTGTTTAGGGTAGGGATGGATGTAGGGGAAGGCAAGGAGTGTTTTTGGGCAGAAAATATGAAGAATGGTGAAGTATGGCAGTGTTAGAGAGAGGGAATGAATTTCTGGCGTGAATGAATGTGTATGAGAGATTATTTTCTGAATATGGAAGAGTGTGTGATTTGTGGCTGCAATGGGTGCTTATTTATAGGTGAAAAAGAGGGAATATGACAGCTAGGAACTTGGTGGAAAGCTGAAAATGCATGTGCAATGTTTTGGGAGAAAATGGGAGTGCATGTGGCTGCAATGGATTAAAGGGTGAATGCATGTGCAATGATGAAGTGGGATGGCTGAAATTGTAAGGGGAATGCATGTGGGTGAATGTGTGGCTGCATGGTTGAATGATTAAAGGGTGCATGTGGCTGAATTGGTGGTGCAAAGAGAATAAATAATGAAATGGGAAAGCATGTGCAAGGTTTTGGTGTGAATGATTGAATGTGCATGTGGCTGATATGGATTAGGAATCCTTCAATTTCGTCCATTCCTTTTGCTCCAAACATAAGCTATCCATTCCAAGTCCAATTTTGCTCCAAAATGCTCCAAAATGCAACTTTTTGCTTCCTTAGCCATATGAACCTAAAAACATACGAAAATGGCTTAAACTACTAAAACAACTATGAATTAACAATATAAATGCACGAAAACAAGCTAAGTAAGTCGCCTAAATATGCTCCTATCACTGCAACAAGGGTGAATGGAGCACACAAATGGGTAGGATTTAAGCCTTTTAGTAGTTAAACATGCATAGCCTAACATCATCTCATTGAGTTCATTCATGAATGATACTAAATACATGGTATCTGCAAAGGAGAATGATTCTTAGCATCCAAACGAAATAGAAGTAATGAGATCATTTAAAGTGAAATTGAAAGAAAAAGATAGGAGTAGAAACACTTTAAACCCTCTCAAAGAAGCAATTAGGCTCAAAATAACTCACTAGGGTAGTCTCCACAATTCTTCTTCCAGAATTTGAGTATGGTACCTCCATGATCATAATTTCAAGAGTTAAAGCTTTATACATGACAACAAGATGCAACACTTTTTCATAGCAACCCAATCGTTTGTTTTCAAACATAGCCCTCATATACATTCATATTAGTAAGCAAAACATCCTTAACCAAAACTAACACATAAAACAAACACAAAACACAAACCTTCCATCCCACACCCCCAAACCTAACCTAAGCATTGTCCTCGATGCTTAAAATTGTATGCAAAGTAAATAAGCAAAGAATATGGAATGGAAATAACATAAACACAAAATAAGGAAAGAACACAAACCACACTAGGTTGCCTCCTAGCAAGCGCTTTATTTAATGTCTAGGCAAGACATTGTTAAGTCACATTTTGCATGCATTTATATCTTCTTTATTTGGCATCTTTGTGATTGTTTTGGAGTAAACTAGTTGCGTTTTACATTGTTTTGTGTTAGTGTGCAGCCAAGTGTGTAATAATATCAATCGGAAGATAAATGATGAAATGTGGTGCAATTCGACCACATTGGATGGTTCTAAACAGAAAGTGATGCATTGGAGTCACTTTGGGTGGTTCTAAACAAGGCAAAAACATGCAACCACATGCATGTCCACAACCTGCCCGTGCACTCCCATTTGGTTCCAAATCAGATTATGCACCTCTAAAACATCAAAACATGCATTCACATGCATGTCACAACCTTGTGCCGTGTATTCCCTTGCATTTCCACACTCATTCCCATTAACTAAAACATTCAGCAACATTCCACCAACAAACACAATCTGACCGTGCATTCCATCACCTTAATCCACTTCAACCTTGCAGAAATTCACATGCATGAGTCAATTAAAATAGCCACATGCTTGAACATTGTCCATTCCGTGCAGATTCCATGTTTTAACACCCATTTCATCCCATCATTCCATATCATTTCCATTTCCTTCTTGTCCTGCTCCTTGATGCATTTCCACCACCGAAACACATCACCTTTGCATTTCCATTCCCTTTCTTGCCCATGCCGTGAGCTTTCTGCCATTCCCAGAATTTTATAACCAATTTCTGGTTATTCACTTCTCTTTGCAGACATTGCACATGCATCTTGATTAAATAAACCACACCTTTGCAGATTATGTCCATGCTTTGCAGGTATCATGCCAGAAATCCATCATTCCAACTGAAATATGCTCTGCCATCTGAGTTAAACAAATGGTAGATCCAATCTGATTGTCTCTCCATCATTAGACTCATTCAGAAATGCACCAAGACTTAGGGATTTTCGGACTCAGATCAGAGGGGATCACACACAGCCTATTACACTCCATTTTCTGTCCATAACACTCACTAATCTCTCTCTCGGATCCATTCAATTACATACACCATTTTGCTCCAATTTCTGTCCACCATTCACTCTCATTCTCCCTCTCCATTCCATTTTCATTCGACACTCTCTCTCTTTCACAAAAACTGTCCATTTCTCTCCATTTATGCACCACTCACAGAAACCATTCGACATTAGTTTCTCCACCCTCATTTACAAACAGATTTGGGAGCTCCAACACCGAAGGCACTCTTCAAGGAATTCAACATCAGTTTTGCTTCAAGGGTTCCTTCTACTTCATTCTATGTTCATTCATGTTGTGTACCTTTATGTTAAACATTCAGTAAACATGAATTGTAACTAATCTATCTATAGGGATTCGATGTAGCCTTGCAAAGTTTGCCATGTAATCAAGTTAGAATGCTCTGTTTGTCCATCTATTTCTTGTTTCATTTTCTGTTTTAATGGTAACTTAATGTATTGATTTTAATGTTTGATCATCATTTGAATTAATCACTAAGTTGTGTAGCCAAGATTAAAGCACACATCATGCATAACCTTGGTAGATATGTGAATGAATGAAGGGAGTGTTTAGCACACATCCTGCCGAGTTACTCCCTTTGGTTTTATGAAAGTTTCTTGTACATTACATAATCTCTAATCATGAACCAAAGTTGCACATCACAATTAGGTTCACGATTAGAGACATTTGATCAAATCCACACATCATATGGCTGATCATATCTAAGTGAAACAAACTCAAGAAATAGGTAGATGAATGAGTATAAACTAACTTGACAAACATGGATTTAATTGAGCAATGGTGAAATCGAATCCCTAGTTTCATTTCCATTGATACTATCCTATTATATTGGTTGTTGATTCATTGATTTGTGTTTACTTCATTCTCTTTTGCTTTCAAGTTAAAACAACAAAATCTGCATAGTTTGATTAGTTTGATTCAAATCTGCCTATTTAGACTAGTTTGATTCATTTCTTAGATTTCTTGCAAACAAGTAGTTACAAAGGTCCAATTAGTCCCTGTGGATTCGACACCCTTACTTATGCCATTATACTAAATATATTCTAGCATTAGGAAGGAAATAATACATCAACAGACATGGTAGCTGATAGGAGCATATTCATGCGACTTAAATGGCTTGTTCTCGTGCATTTACGTTATGTTTCTTTAGTTATTTTAGTACTTTAAGCTATTTTCGTGTGTTTGTAGGTCCAAAGGGCTAAAGGAGCAAAAAGATGCATTTTGGAGATTTTTGGAGCACTTTTGGGCTAAGGATGGATAGCTTATGCTTGGAGCCAAAGTGTTGGACGAAATTGAAGACCTAATTGAAGACCAAAGTGTTGAAACCTTGTTCCCTTTAGTTTTAGGACATTTAAAACCATTCATATTCTCCCATAGCCGTGACTTCCCCTTCTTTCCAACATAATTCACATGCATTTCAGATTGCATTCCCATTCTTTAATTCAACCAACACAACCATGCACTCCACATGCATTTCCACCCTTACAAGACCCTAATCATTCATCCACACAATCTGCCATCATTCACACAAACACCATCATTGCCATGCATTCCATTCCATCTCCCTTTTCAGATTGCATTTCATTCATTCCAACCAAGCCACATGCACTCCCTTTAAATATATTCAACCTAGCTGTCATTCCACTTCATTGCACATGCATTCCCTTCATAAATAATTCACATGCATTCATCATCATTCCCCCTTTAATCCACATGCTCTCCCACCCTTTAATCACATGCATAAATCAGCACATGCATCTCCCATTCCCATCAGATTTCCATCATATTCACATGCATTCCATCCTTTAAAACATTGCACATGCACTCCCTTTAATTAATTAAGCCACATGCACTCCCATCCATTTCATCATTGCAGCCAACACATGCTTTCACATGCATTTTCAGATTGTCCCCTTGCACATGCAGCCACATATTCATTGCACATGCAATTCCAACCCACATGCACCCTTTAATCATTCAAACATGCAGCCACATTCCCTCCTAGCTGTCATGTTCCCCCCATTTCACCTATAAATAAGCATCCATTGCATTCATTCTCATTCATTCCATTCACAACACAATACACTCTTCCATATTCAGAAAATCATCCAAACACACCTCAATTCATTCACTCTTCCATTTTCAGAATGTAGACATCAAACCACCCTTGCCGTGCCTTTCCCTATTAATCCAAACACCACTCCCCAAACCATTCACACCATCAAACTATCCTTTGACCTTGTGCCACAACAACGAGGAAGAGAAGAGTGCCTAAACGTTCATACAATTCAAGTTTGAGTTGTTGGAATGTTTAGGTGTTTCTTTGATTTCAATGTTTAAATTCAATTCTCTTTGTTTTGTACGTATGAGGAATGGAAGAGAAGAGTGCCTAAACGTTCATACAATTCAAGTTTGAGTTGTTGGAATGTTTAGGTGTTTCTTTGATTTCAAAGTTATGAGGAATTAAACCCCCCTTGGTTAGGGGGTGATTCGAAATATATGTTTATGCTTTCATTTTGATTTGATTACTTCTAATTGCGTTTCATAAGTTGTGGATTCAATTTGTTTAACCGTTTGATTGATAACTTATTTATGTATGTTTATTGAGAGTGCACGCTTAATTTTCATGCATGAATATGACGCTAGAATATAAGTGAGTTTCACCTAATAGTTACGAACTTATATTCACAAGTAGTGGAGGTTGCTTATAAACAATCGCGTTAAACGAATTCTTGGCACGAGTTTCATGCAATCCATAGTAACGAATGCCTCATCAACACTTATAATTTTCATAGAGCGTAATGATTCTTGCTTGTATCTCTTCTATGCATTCATGTTGAGGACTTGTGGGGAATGTTTTGAATTGTGTATGCGCTAACCCATCCAATTCAATAACGTTAGGAAGACTTGAAGGTTAATTAGTGCATCACGGTTAACTTGGGGTGTTGAGCATTCATGGTTTATTGAAATGCAATTGGAAATCATTTTATTATGCAAGTATAACATGTGTGGAGATGAACCCCTTAGCTAGGTTCCCATCCATTCAATTCCATCCATTTCATCTTTACTATCTGTTTTAATTTAAATCTGTGCATTTTATTTAATTTCGTCCAAAACCAAATCCCCCTTTACTTTATTGTCCAATTTAGTTAGAAAGTATCTTAGTTTGTGTTTCTAAGTGTTTTGATTCAATTTGTTACATAAATTCATCCAGATTCACCAAAGTGCTCAAAACTGCCCAGAAAGTGATTTTAAGGCAGTTTTGAGTGTTTTGGGTGATGTTTGAGTCTTTTGGTTTGTCTTAGTGTTTTAAAGTGTTAGATTAGTTAGAAATACATTTAGTTTGTGTTTTTAAGAGTCTTGAGTCAAGTTACAACTTAGTTTCGTCCAAATTTGTGTTTGTGCTCAAATCTGCCCAGAAAGTGGTTTTAGGCAGATTTGAGTGTGTTTGTGTTGTTTTGAGTCTTTTGGTTTGTCTTAGTGTTTTAAAGTTTAGTTTTGCATTCTTTGAGTCTAGTATAGTGTTTCATATTGTTATTTTACGTTTTTGAGTCAAATCCAAGTGATTAACAATCCCTCCTAATCCCCGGTCCAGAACGATCCCTACTTATACATATACTACAATTTGACAAAAAGAGGGTTTAATTTGTGTGCGTATAAATCTCGCATCAGTAGCTTGTTGATGGTGTTGTAAACTCAAGAAAATCTACAACTTGATACACTGGCTCTACCTCCAATTTCTCCAAGTACGGTTTCAATCGCTGCCCATTGACTTTAAAAGAGGTGCCATTCTTCATGTTCTCTATCTCCACAACTCCGTGGGGAAATGTTTGTAACACTTTGAATGGTCCCACGCACCTAGACTTCAATTTACCTGGAAAAAGTCTCAAACGTGAGTCATACAAAAGTACTTTCATACCTTGGTGAAACTCCTTCCTTAGGATGGCCTTGTCATGATAGAGCTTAGTCCGTTCCTTGTAGATTTTGGCATTCTCATATGCCTCATTTCTAAATTCTTCCAACTCATTAAGTTGGAGTTTCCTTGCTATTCCAGCATCCTTGTAATCAAAGTTGAACTTCTTGATGACCCAATATGCACGGTGTTCAAGCTCCATTGGCAAATGACAAGCTTTCCCAAACACAAGGCGATAAGGACTCATGCCAATGGGTGTCTTGTATGCTGTTCTATATGCCCATAGTGCATCATTTAACCTCAATGACCAATCCTTCCTTGTAGGGCTCACAGTCTTCATCAAAATGTTCTTGATCTCCCTATTGCTAATCTCCACTTGTCCTGAGGTTTGAGGATGGTACGGGGTTGCCACTTTGTGGTTGATGTTATACTTCTTCATCAAGGATTCAAAAAGTTTGTTGCAGAAATGGCTGCCACCATCACTAATAATAGCTCTTGGGGTTCCAAACCTACAAAAAATCACATCTTTAAGAAAATTCAACACAACCTTATGATCATTAGTTCTTGTAGCAATGGCTTCAACCCATTTGGATACGTAATCCACTGCCACTAATATGTATAAGTAGCCAAAAGAGGATGGAAATGGTCCCATGAAATCGATTCCCCAAACATCAAAGAGTTCCACCACCAAAATGTTGTTCAATGGCATCTCATTTCTTCGGCTAATGTTCCCCATTTTCTGGCATCTATCACATTTAGAGCAAAAATCAAAAGCATCTTTGAATAAAGTAGGCCAAAAGAAACCAGATTGTAAAACCTTTAGAGATGTCTTTTTGGCACCAAAATGGCCTCCACATGCCAATGTGTGGCTAAATGTTAGGATGCTTTGTTGCTCACTCTCTGGGACACATCTCCTAATGATTTGATCAGGGCAATATTTAAACAAATATGGTTCGTCCCAAACGTAGTGCTTTACCATGGCAAGGAACTTCTTTCTTTCCTGAAAAGAAAGGGCATTTCTCATTATACCACAAGCAAGATAATTAACAAAATCTGCATACCATGGTTCTTTTTCTTGAACAACAAGGAGTTGTTCATCTGGAAATGATTCATTTAGGGGCAAAGGTTGTCCAACTCCATGGTTTTCATTAAGCCTGGACAAATGGTTAGCCACAACATTATCACTGCCCTTCTTATCTCGAATTTCCAAGTCAAACTCTTGTAGTAAGAGTATCCATCTAATCAAGCGTGGTTTAGCATCCTTCTTTGTCATCAAGTACCTAAGGGCTGCATGATCAGAAAACACAATAACTTTAGATCCCACAAGATATGACCTAAACTTTTCTAAGGCAAAAACAACAGCAAGCAACTCCTTTTCAGTTGTGGAATAGTTAAGTTGGGCATCATGTAGAGTCCGGCTTGCATAATATATCACATGTGGAAGCTTGTTCACCCTTTGCCCTAAAACTGCACCAATAGCATAGTCAGAGGCATCACACATCAATTCAAAAGGTAAAGACCAATCTGGTGCCATAATAATAGGGGCTGAGGTTAGTTCATATTTCAAAGTATTGAATGCATCCATACAAGCCTTATCAAAATGAAATGCAACATCTTTAGCTAACAGATTGCATAATGGACGAGTGATCATTGAAAAGTCCTTAATGAAACGACGATAAAAACCCACATGTCCCAAAAAACTTCTTACTCCCTTCACAGTGGTGGGGGCTACCATATTGGTGATGACGTCAATTTTGGCTTTGTCCACCTCCATTCCTTTGCTAGAGATTACATGTCCTAACACAATTCCTTGTTTCACCATAAATTGGCACTTTTCCCAATTGAGAACCAAATTTGTTTCCTGACATCTTTGAAGTACTAAGGAGAGATGGTTAAGACATTCATCAAAAGAGGAACCAAACACTGAGAAGTCATCCATAAATACCTCAATGAATCTTTCTACCATGTCAGAAAAGATGGCCAACATGCATCTTTGGAATGTTGCTGGAGCACTGCAAAGTCCAAAAGGCATTCTCCTATATGCAAATGTACCAAATGGGCAAGTAAAGGTTGTTTTCTCTTGATCCTCCGGAGCAATTGCAATTTGATTGTAACCTGAGTAACCATCAAGAAAACAATAGTGTGAGTAACCTGCCAATCTTTCTAGCATTTGATCTATGAAAGGCATAGGAAAGTAATCTTTTCTAGTGCTAGAATTCAACTTCCTGTAATCGGTGCAAACACGCCAACTAGCCGTGGGCTTTGTGGTCACAAGCTCATTGTTTTCATTCCTCATTACTGTGATTCCCACCTTCTTAGGTACCACTTGAATAGCACTCACCCATTTGCTATCAGAAATAGGATATATGATCCCTACATCTAACAATTTCAACACCTCATTCCTAACAACTTCCTTCATGTGTGGGTTGAGCCTTCTTTGTGGTTCACGGGTTGACTTTGCTCCTTCCTCCAAAAGGATCCTATGCATGCACATGGTAGGGCTTATTCCCTTGATATCTGCAATAGACCAACCAAAAGCTGATTTGAACTCTTTTAACACTCTAATTAGTTTATCTTCTTCATTTGGGGTGAGGTCAGAAGCTATGATAACTGGAAGTGTTTCAAATTCAGCTAGATATGCATATTTTAGATGTGGTGGAAGTGGTTTAAGTTCAAGCTTTGGTGCTTTAACAGTAGAAGGAGTTAGATGTGACATTGATGATTCTAAAGGCTCAAAAAGAGGTGAAACATTCAAAGGATATGGTGCCAATGCTTCCAAGGCAGCTACTTCTTCCATGAGTGCATCTTCTTCATCAAACTCATCTTGAGATTGACTCAAAACAGTTTGTAATGGTTCATTAGATTGTGCCTGCAAGAACTTAGAGAAAACAAGTGAATCAAGCACATCAATGGCATAACAATCAAGAGAGGAAGAAGGATGAGAAAGAGACTCAAACACTTTGAATTGAACTGTCTCTCCTAACACTGTCATAGTGAGGAGTCCATTTTGCAGATCAATGATGGTCTTGGGCGTGGCCATGAAAGGTCTCCCAAGCAATATAGGCAACTCTCGATCATGTATAGGAGCTTCTTCCATGTCCAACACTACAAAATCTGCAGGCAAGATTAGTTTATCAACTTGAACTAGAATATCTTCTACTATACCTCTTGGATATTTCACGGATCTGTCTGCAAGTTGTAATGAAATGGTGGTGGCTTTCAAATCTCCCAAACCTAGTTGAAGGTACACGGAATAGGGCATTAAGTTGATGCTAGCACCCAAATCAAGCATTGCCTTCTCTACTTTCTTATCCCCTATGGTGATGTTGATAGAGAAACTTCCTGGATCCTTGAGCTTTGGTGGAAGTTTTCTTTGCAAAACTGCACTCACATTCTCAGACACCACTACCTTCTCATGTGGTCCATACTTCCTTTTGTAGCTGTTTAACTCCTTGAAGAATTTCCCATATGCTGGCATGTTCCTAATGACATCAAGCAAAGGTAAGTTAACATTCACTTTGCTTAGTATATCAAAAATTTCCTTGAATGACTTATCCTGCTTGCTCTTGGCAAGTCTTCCAGGGAATGGTATTGGTGGAGTGTAAGGTTTCTCGGCCTTGTGAAGATTTGGTGCTTCAAGTGAGGAATTAGCTTGGCTTGGTTCCTCATTTGGTTTCTCATTTTCCCCTTGAGTAACACCTGCATTCACATGATCATATTCATTAGTAACTTCCTTGCCAACTCTATTATCAATAACCTTACCACTTCTAAGTGTAGTGATTGCTTTGGCTTGCTCTTGGTTCCTTTGGAGTATCACGGGTTGGCTTGGAAACTTCCCAACCTCTCTTTGGTTCAAGGCATCTGCAATCTGCCCCAATTGTGTTTCCATTTTGGTTAGGGCTGCCGAATGTTGTTGGAGAGTGCTATTTGTGGAATGTTGGAATTGCAAGGTGTTTTGGGCTAACAATTTAATCGTATCCTCTAGAGTAGTGGCAGGTTTTGGTTGGAAATTTTGGAAATTGTTGCTCTTCCACGAAAGATTGGGATGGTCTCTCCAACTTGGGTTATAAGTATTGGAATACACATCATTCCTTGGCCTTTGATTGTAAGAATTCATGAGGTTCACTTGCTCTTGAACATACTCGGGGTAAGCCTCCCTAGATGGACATTGGTGAGTAGGATGGCTTGGTATGTTGCAAATGGCACACACTTCATTTGCTTTTGGCACCATGTTGAGCACGGATTCAAGCTTCCTTTCTAGGTTAGTTACCTGCAACAAAAGCTCATGATTAGAACTTGTTTCATAGACTCCAACTTTCTTACCCCTTAAATCTTTGTGTTGAGCATTAGACCCCAACATCTCATAAATGTTATATGACTCTTGAGCATTCTTTTTCTTCAATGCTCCACCTGCTGCATTATCAATAGTTGATTGGCAATTTTGGGTTAGTCCATCATAAAAAATTTGCATTTGTAAGTGAAAAGGTAACCCATGGTGTGGACATTGTATCAAGAGGCCTTTAAAACGCTCCCAACACTCATTGAAAGGTTCTCCATCATCTTGTTTGAAGTTGAAGATTTGTCCCCTTAATGTGGCTGTCTTTTGAGTGGAAAAGAATTTCTCCAAGAACTTCTTAGCCACGGCATCCCATGTAGTGAGGGAACCTGGTGTTAGAGTCATCAACCAACTCTTAGCCTTATCTTTCAAGGTGTAAGGAAACACTCTCATCCTCAAATTTGCTTCACTAACTCCCTGCAAAGGTAAACCACTCACAACATTGTAAAACTCTTTAATATGAGCTAAAGGGTCTTCATTAGGTAAGCCATAAAAAGAGGGAAACATATGGAAATGTGAAGATTTAAGATCATAGTTTCTAGCTTCTGTGGGCAGCAAGATGCATGAAGGTGAATTTGGTATGATTGGTTGAGCAAAGTCCTCTAAAGCTCGAAGCTCATCTAGGTTGCCCGCCATCTCTTCTTCTCTTTCCCAATTAAATTGCTTAGATTCTTTACTTGTTGAACTAGGTGAATTCCCTTCCTCTTCCTCACGGCTAATGTATGAACTTGATGGCACAAAGTTGTCCAAAGTGTGGCCCTTCAACCGTTCAATTCTTTGGCCTAACTCAACAAGTCTATTTGACATATACTACCTGAAACAAAGTAACACAAATTTGAATGAAAATCAAGAATCTACCTACAATGAAATGAACAAATTTTAAGTAGCAAACAAGCAATTACAAGGGACTGAAATCAGTCCCCGGCAACGGCGCCATTTTTGTTGATGTATTATTCCTTCCTAATGCTAGAATACATTTAGTATAATGGCATAAGCAAGGGTGTCGAATCCACAGGGACTAATTGGACCTATGTAATTACTTGTTTTGCAAGAACTCTATGAAATGAATCAAACTAAACAGAATAGGCAGATTTGTTGTTGTAACTTGAAAGTATAAGAAAGTGAAGTAAACACAAATAAAAGGCTCAACAACTAATAAAATGAGATAGTACCAATGAGGATGAAGCTAGGGATTCGGTTTCACCATTGCTAAACCAAGTCCATGTTTGTTAAGTTAGTTTGTACTCATTCATCTACCTATTTCTTGAGTTTGTTTCACTTGGACATGATCAACCATATGATGTGTGGATTTGATCAAATGTCTCTAATCATGAACCTAGTTGTGATGTGCAATTTTGGTTCATAATCAAGAGTATGTAATGCACAAGAAACTTTCATAAAACCAAAGGGGATAACTCGGCAGGATGTTTGCTAAACATTCCCTTCATTCATTCACATATCTACCAAGATTATGCATGATGTGTGTTTTAATCTTGGCTACACAACTTAGTGATTAATTCAAATGATGATCAAACATTAAAATCAACACACTAAGTCACCATTAAATCAAAGAATGAAACAAGAAATAGATGGACAAATAGAGCATTCTAACTTAATTACATGGCAAACTTTGCAAGGTTACATCGAATCCCTAGAGGAGGATTAGTTACAATTCATGTTTACAAAAGATTTAACATAAAAATATAAAACATGAATGAACATAGAATTAATAAGAAGAAACCCTTGAAGCAAAACTGATGTTGAATTCCTTGAAGAGTGCCTTTGGTGTTGGTTTTCCAAATGTGGTGCGGATGAAGGTAGATTGGTTATGGTTGAATGGTGTCTGCCCTTGGGACAGAAAATGGATAGAGATGAAATGAAATGGAGCGGATATGTGTGTGAAAATGGAAAGAATCAAGAACAGTTTCTGTGAATGGTAGAGAATGTGGACAGTTTCTGTGAATGGGAGAGAATGTCGAATGCAATGGAATGGAGAGAATGTGAGAGAATCCTCCACAGAAGTGGAGCAAATAGGGTGTGTGTAATGGAATCAAAATCCGAGCGGAAGAGTGAGTCTTCCTTGGTGAATTTCTTAATATGGTTAATGATGGAAATAAACAATAGGAAGGCATGTGAAAGCTGACAAGATCCATGTGAAAGGAATGCTGAAAAAGGGTATGAATGTGCACGGTCTAGACAAGAAGGAGCTGGAATCGCATCCAATGGTGGGATGAGTGGATTTCTGGAGTGATGGATGCAAAGCATGGACATGATCTGTGGTTTATTTAATCCAAGACACATGTGCAATGTCTGCCACAAGGGAGTGGACAATCTGAAACTGGTTATAATAATCTGGGAATGGGAATGGAAGTGCACGGGATGAACATGAAGGAGTTGGAAATGCAAAGGTGATCTGTTTTGGTGTTGGAAATGCATAAGGGAGCTGGAAATGCATGTGAGTGCTCGGCAAGGTGTTGGGACATGCATGTGAATGCATGTTTTGGTGTTGGAAACACCCAATCCGACTTCAATGTTTTTACCTTGTTTAGATTCACCCAATATGGCCGAATTGCACCACATTCCTTCATTTGCCTTCCAATTGATCTTATTACACACTTGGCTGCACACTAACACCAAACAATGTAAAATGCAACTAGTTTAATCCAAAAACAATACAAAGACGCCAAATAAGAAAGATATACATGCATGCAAAATATGACTTATCACCTCCTGCTCCGATGCCTCGTAGTGGGGCTTCACGTAAACAACCTTTGTGAAGGCTACATCTGCTTTATTTATTTATTTATTTTTTTTTATTTTTATTTTTTACATGCTTTGTTTTATTCAGTGTATTGGGTTGCCTCCCAAGTAGCGCTTTCTTTTACGTCTTGCAGCCAGACAAAGAACCCAATCACTCCAGGATATGTTCACGAATCGGATGAGAACTCCGAGTCATAAACTAGTACCTAGAACAAGAAACAAAACAAGATTAAGAATCTGGAATAAAATAAAAACAAACGAAAATAAAACAATCCAAGGGATTAGCAAATTTACTAATCCCCGGCAACGGCGCCAAAATTTGATGTGAGATTTATACGCACACAAATTAAACCCTCTTTTTGTCAATTGCAGTAAGTATGTAAGTAGGGATCGTTCTGGACCGGTGATTAGTGATGTGAGAATTATACGCACACAAATTAAACCCTCTTTTTATCAATTGTAGTGAAGAATGTAAGTAGGGATCGTTCTGGACCGGGGATTAGGAGGGATTGTTAATCACTTGGATTTGACTCAAAAACGTAAAAACACAATATAAAACACTATACTAGACTCAAAGAATGCAAAACTAAACTTTAAAACACCAAAACAAACCAAAAGACTCAAAACAGCACCAAAACACTCAAAACTGCCTTAAAAACACAATCTGGGCAGTTTTGAGCACTAGACACAACTTGGACGAAAATTGGTTTTAACTTGACCTAAGACACTTAAAAACACAAACTAAAGTGATTTCTAACTACTATGACTTAACAAAGTAAAGGGGGATTGGTTTTGGACGAAATTAAAAACAAAACAAACTTTTTAAATTAGAACAGATTGTAAAAACGAATTTGATGGAATTGAATGGATGGGAAGCTAGCTAAGGGGTTCATCTCCACACATGTTATACTTGCATATAAAACGATTTCCAATTGCTTTTCAATAACCCATGAATTCTCAACGCCCCAGATTAACCGTGAATTGCACTAATTAACCCTCAGATTTTCCTAACGTTATTGAATTGGATGATTGCATACGACAACCCAAAGCATTCCCCACAAGTTCCCTACATGAATTGCATAATAGAGATACAAGCAAGAATCATTAAGTTCTTTGAAAACCATAAGCATTGACGAAGCACTCGTTACTATGAATTGCATGAAACTTATGCCAAGAATTTACTTAACGCAATTGAGATCATCAACTTTTACTACTTGTGAATATAATTCCATAACGATTAGGTGAAATTTCCTTATATCCTAGCATCCAATTTATGCATGATAATTAAGCGTGCACTCTCAACCAACACACACAAATCAATGTAATTCACATAGATAAGTAAATTGAATTCACAACTTATGAAACGCAATTAGAAGTAATCAAATCATATCGCAAGCATAAACATGTATTTCGAATCCCCCCCTAGCCAAGGGGGGGTTTAGTTCCTCATACGCACAAAACAAAGAGAATTGAAATTAAACATTGAATTCAAAGGAAAAGAAACACCTAGAAATTCCAGCGGCGCGAACTTGAATTGCATGAACTTCTGAGCTTCCTTCTCCTCCTCCTTGGTGCGGCAAAGGTCTAGGGACAGGTTTTAGGGCCTTAGGTGTATGGATGCATGGTCGTGGAGGGATATAGTAGTGTTTAGGGGAAGGGGATGGTGCGGCAAGGCTTAAAACTAAGGAGAAAGGTGTTTGGTGGCTGCGGCAAGGGTGTGGAGAGGGTTGGACGAATTTCTGGAATTAATGAATGTGTATGAGAGGTGGTTATCTGATCTAGGGGTTAATATGAGTATATATAGGCACTTAAAACCCTAGGGTAATCAGATATGGACTTGAATAACCCAAATCCACAAGGAAATAGGCCATCTAGAAGGTAGGAAACCCCAAAGGAAAAGGAATAGAGGCGCCAGATTTTTAGGGTTCTAGAAACAAAGTGTTTTGTGGCAGAAATTGGCACTTCTAGAAGCATTTGGGGCGCCACTTTTGTAGGAGATAAGATAAGGTTCCTAGAATCATGTTTAAAGGGCCAAATTTGTAGGGAAAAAGAGATAAGGGTGCGGCACTAAAGGATAGGGCAGATTAGGGCTTCTAGAAACCCTCCAATGCAAGGAAAACTCATGGCAAGGATGGATAAGGTTTCTAGAACAAGGATAAGGTATCCTAAATGGATAAGGTGCCCTAAATGGATAAGGACTCCTCATTGCACTTGGAAACTTTGCCTATTAGGATTAGGAAACCTTGTCTTTGTCATTCCTTCTTCATCTTGGACTCCTTTTCCTTCTTGGACTTGGAAAACTTCTTTGTTGCTTCACTTGAGACCATTTGGATTTAACTTTCCTACTTCAAGTAGGAAATCTTGTTTGAGTAGGAAACTTTGTTCTTCTAGGAATCCTAATTCAACTAGGAAACCCATTTCAACTAGGAAACCATCTTCCATTAGGGACTTTCCTACTTCAATTAGGAAACCTTGCTAAAGTAGGAATCATCATCTTCAAGTCTTCAATTTCGTCCACCCTCTTGGCTCCAAGCATATGATATCCATTCCAAGCTCTAATTTGCTCCAAAAGGCTCCAAAATGCATCCTTTTGCATACTTTGCCCTTAAAACCTGAAAATACATAAAACTAGCTTAAAAGACTACTTTACTAAGGAAAAACACTATAAATGCACAAAAACAAGCTAAACTAAGGTGCGTAAATATGCTCCCATCAAATTCCCCCACACTTAGCCTTTGCTAGTCCTCGAGCAACACAAAATGAAACAAAGTAACTAAACGAAGTAAAACGAGTAAAACACAACCTACACCTTCCAACAATCGCCTCAGGGATTTCCAATGCACATGACATGTTAAAAATCATTATTCCCACAGATTTTAGCCATCTTTACGCTTAAGCATTTACTTAATCATGGTCACTACTCATTAGTTCACAAATGACCAATTAAAACATGATTTTGAATGTAGTAACATGCCTTAGAGAATTTCCTCAATTCCTTACAAGATATGCACTCTATTTTCACACAGATTTTCTAACTACACACCTTATACTATATATGTGAGAAGATTGATGTAAATATAAAAACGAATGCTCACATATATGTATGACAAAGAAAGCACTTTTCGGAGTTAATAACATGTTTAGATATGATCTCATGAATGGAACGCTACTACTTAGATGCGAGAACCAGTGACACCATATGCTCAAACCAAATTCAAACTCCACAAATTGAAACACACAACACTCAAGATTAAAGTCAAGGGTTGTAACGGGGCTTGGGGAGTTTGGCTAACAATGAAAGGTTAGGGAAAACAAACGTTCTTTAAAGCAATAGTAAGCAACATAATGAACTTGAACTTAGAATTCCCCTTAGAATGCCGAAATCAACTTTTAAACTTCAAGGGAAGGTTCAAGCAATCAATTAGGGCCGAATTCAATGTTTTGGACCCTTCCTTCAACAAACAACACTTGAGAATACTTTTTCACATCTTTTCAACTCCTTTTTCATTCTTTTCACAACTTTTCTTTTTCTTCTTATTTTCCACGAATTTTTTTTTCTTTTCTTTTCTTTGCCATGCCTCATTCAAGACTTTGGCACACCCATATATCAAGAATCCTTCCCCCACACTTGTTTTCTGCAATGCAATGATCAAAAGGAATTCATCTTGAGTTATGCTTTTACTATGCTTCAAGAACAAAGGTATGGGTGGTCCTACTCTAGGCTAGGTGAGGATAATTATGGGTTAACAAAGAAAGTAGGCTACACAAGGCTCAACGGGGTTAAATCCTACAAAACAAATGAAATAGGGAAATATGGCAATTTGGCTATGGTGGTCACTACACAACTTCATCTTGAATATGTGTTATGCAAATCAATAACATGCTTTGAATGAATTGGGCATGAGTTCTAGTGTTTGGAACTAAATGATGAAACGCCTTCTAAGTAGCAACCAAGCAAAGAATAATGAGATCATGCAACGACTTTAGAAAACAAGAATGCACAGATTTTAACTCTCCAAATAAACGTTTAGGCTCAAGTCTCACAAGGTTACAGCATTTGTTTGAGTTCCTTCCTTCAAGCATGTTACAAAAACTAAATTTTTTTTTTATTTTTTATGATTGCATGTGAATTCATAAGTTATAACCACAACCAAGCATAAACAAAGAGTGAATCAAACTTTCATCCATGTTAATCATTCTCTTTAACAGTCATGCAATTACAAACCGAATCCTCATCATTGTGTTGGAAGGTACCCTAAGACACAAAAACAACTCTTTTTGGGTTTTTTGGAACAATTTTTTCAATTTTTTCTGGGATTTTCGGATTTTTAGAACAACAAATACTAAAACACACCAAAACAGCCTAAAAACACCTAAAAACAGCAAGAAACAACATTTGAAATTATGGGTGATAAAACCCTACGAATTTGCATCAAAACACTTTGGTTACCCCCCCACACTTAAATCAAACATTGTCCTCAATGTTTCAAGCATAGACTCACACAAATAACAAACAAACAAACAAAACAACATCTAACAACCTAACATGGCAGAAACAAAATCAACAACAAAGAGAAGAGTTTAGGAACGCAAATCTGGAATTGGAGTGGTTTCTCGGTCTTCCTTTGTTGAATGCATGGGTTGCCTCCCAAGTAGCGCTTGCTTTAACGTCGTACAGCCGGACGAACATTCTTCTTATCCTCTCTTGGAGCCCACGGCATGGAGTGGGATGTCCTCCACAACTTGCCCTTCAACACTTTCGTAATATGGCTCTATGAATGGGAGGGGATAGTGATCCTCCCTAATGGTGGTATTTTGGTTCCTATAGTTCATGTAGACGCTCCCACCACCTTGAAATCGATTTGGAACCTGCACCAAAGAAGGTAACAACCTATTAATTGAAATGGGAATTGAAATTGGGATTGAAGACTTACAAACATATTGTGGTGAAGGCTCAAAATCGGCAGCCCTATCAACAATGTCACCATGGCTACTTTCGGCCATATTGGGTGGTTGTAGGGCAATCACTCCAAGTTCTTCTCCAATGGTGGTTCTTGATACATCCTTCGTGATAAGTGTGGATCCTTTCGGCCCTATGTCTTTATGCACATCTATGACAAAACAAGAATGACTATCGTTAGGATTCTTAATAGAGTCATAAACATTGAATTTAATTATATCACCACCAAACTCCATTGTTAGTGCTCCCTTGGCCACATCAATCTTTGTTTGGGCTGTTTTCATGAACGGATGGCCTAGCAATATTGGCAATGATGGAGCATGACTCGAATCCTCCATTTCTAAGACATAAAAATCTGCAGGAAAGATGAGATGATTGACCTGCACTAAAACATCCTCAAGGACTCCCTTGGGATAAACATTAGAACGATCGGCCAATTGTATAATAACACCATCGTTTTTCAATGCTCCTAGATTCATAGATGCATAAATTGAATATGGCATGACATTTATGGATGCACCTAAGTCTAACATGGCAGATTCAAACCTAGAATTACCAATAACACACGGAATTGTGAAACTACCCGGATCTTTGCATTTAGGGGGCAGTTTGCGTTGCAAGATGGCTGAGACGTTTTCACCCACTTTTACAACCTCCTTGGTCGAAATCCTCCTCCTATTAGTGCAAAGTTCCTTCAAGAACTTGGCGTACCTCGGGACTTGCTTGATTGCATCCAAAAGGGGGATATTGACTTGAACTTTCCGAAACGTCTCCAAAATGTCCTTTTCCGCTTCTTCTTTCTTTGTTTGCTTAAACCTACTAGGAAAAGGAACATTCGCAGGAAAATCATTAGTAGGAACCGAACTTGACACGTTTTTACCTTTATTGGATGAATTGGACGACTTGGGATCACTTGGAACTTGCGGCACATTTGGTTCCACCTTGGCCGTGAGTGGCCTTTGCTCCTCCTCTTCAATTCTCAACTCGTCCTCCTCATTGGAACGTGATTTGGATGGTTTGAGGTCAGATCCGACTTGCTTTCCACTTCGCAAATACATAGCTTTTGCAGATTCGAATCCACCTTTCGGATTGACCACCGTTGAGCTAGGCAACCTTCCTTGCTCACGAAATTGCCCCATGAACTCGGCAATTTGTCCCACTTGCTTCTCCAAGTTGTCCACCCTCTTGTCTTGGATTTGCCTCTCTTTGTTTTGAGTTTGGACTTCCTGCGTCAAAGTAGTAAGTAATTGAAAAATCTTATCATTATCACTTGAATTACCTACATTGCCTTGGGCAGGTTGTGCTTGGGCT
The DNA here is from genome assembly GCF_041283825.1 of Pyrus communis. Classification (NCBI taxonomy): domain Eukaryota; kingdom Viridiplantae; phylum Streptophyta; class Magnoliopsida; order Rosales; family Rosaceae; genus Pyrus; species Pyrus communis. Next base: position 15,423,487 of record NC_142570.1, on the reverse strand, counting down.
TGTGGTGGTGCCAACGGCTTTTGATAGAAACCCGGGGTTTGTTGCCTAAATCCGTTTTGTTGTTGACCTTGTTGGGGGTCTCGCCATTTGAAATTCGGATGATCACGCCAACCGGGATTGTAAGTATTAGAAAATGGATCACCACGTGATTGGTATTGGTTGCCATCTCCCACGGCATTGAGTGTCTCCCACCCTTCATTCTCGATCAATTGTGGGCACTTGTCCGTAGGGTGTCCTTGCATGGAGCATAGGCCACAAGAAGCTACGGTTTTGACTTTTGGACCTTCCAACACCTGAGAAAGCAACGTAGTAAGGTTAGCCATTTGATTTTGAAGTTCGGTTATGGCACTTACCTCATTGACTTGATGTTGCCGTGGCATGCTCCTTTGTCCAACACCTTCGTATTGTTGAGCGTTCAACGCTCGATTAGCAATCAACATCTTTGCAGCCGTAGGGGTCTTGTCCACCAATGCTCCTCCAGCTGAGGCATCTAGCATTTGACGTTCAATAGGTAGAAGTCCCTCGTAGAAGTATTGTAGAAGTAGTTCCTCCTTCATTTGATGCTGTGGACATGAAGCAACAAGAGAATTAAAACGTTCATAATAAGTAGGAAAGGATTCACCTTCATCTTGTTGAATTCCACTTATCCTTTTTCGTAGGAGGATGACTCGAGACGTTGGGAAAAACTTCTCCAAGTATGCTTGTTTCATGCTCTCCCAAGATGTGACAGTTCCGGGAGCCAATTCGTACAACCAATCTTTCGCTTTCTCTTGGAGAGAAAAGGGAAAGGCCTTCATCTTCAAGATGCTCTCATCCACGTTCACCGGGGTCATGCTCGAACAAACAACTTCGAACTCCTTTAAGTGTTTGTTTGGATCCTCCATGGACAGCCCATGGTACTTCGGAATGTGATGTAGCAAACTTGACTTCAATTCGAACTCGGCAGTCTTATCTGGAGCCGCCCTAGGATATTGAATACATAGGGGTGCGGCATTGGCCAATCCCGAAGCGGAAAGCTCCTTGATTGTTCGGTTGTCTGCTGCCATGTCTTCCACTTCTTCTTCAAATTCAGAAACGGACTCGGAACTTGCACTTGATTCACTAGGTTCCGGGTTCTTCCTCTTACGTCTCAACTCACGCTCAAAATCGTCGTCAAAGTCCAAGATATGTTCACGAATCGGATGAGAACTCCGAGTCATAAACTAGTACCTAAACAAGAAACAAAACAAGATGAAGAATCTGGAATAAAATAAAACAAACGAAAATAAAACAATCCAAGGGATTAGCAAAGTTGCTAATCCCCGGCAACGGCGCCAAAAATTTGATGTGAGAATTATACGCACACAAATTAAACCCTCTTTTTATCAATTGTAGTGAAGAATGTAAGTAGGGATCGTTCTGGACCGGGGATTAGGAGGGATTGTTAATCACTTGGATTTGACTCAAAAACGTAAAAACACAATATAAAACACTATACTAGACTCAAAGAATGCAAAACTAAACTTTAAAACACCAAAACAAACCAAAAGACTCAAAACAGCACCAAAACACTCAAAACTGCGTTAAAAACACAATCTGGGCAGTTTTGAGCACTAGACACAACTTGGACGAAAATTGGTTTTAACTTGACCTAAGACACTTAAAAACACAAACTAAAGTGATTTCTAACTACTATGACTTAACAAAGTAAAGGGGGATTGGTTTTGGACGAAATTAAAAACAAAACAAACTTTTTAAATTAGAACAGATTGTAAAAACGAATTTGATGGAATTGAATGGATGGGAAGCTAGCTAAGGGGTTCATCTCCACACATGTTATACTTGCATATAAAACGATTTCCAATTGCTTTTCAATAACCCATGAATTCTCAACGCCCCAGATTAACCGTGAATTGCACTAATTAACCCTCAGATTTTCCTAACGTTATTGAATTGGATGATTGCATACGACAACCCAAAGCATTCCCCACAAGTTCCCTACATGAATTGCATAATAGAGATACAAGCAAGAATCATTAAGTTCTTTGAAAACCATAAGCATTGACGAAGCACTCGTTACTATGAATTGCATGAAACTTATGCCAAGAATTTACTTAACGCAATTGAGATCATCAACTTTTACTACTTGTGAATATAATTCCATAACGATTAGGTGAAATTTCCTTATATCCTAGCATCCAATTTATGCATGATAATTAAACGTGCACTCTCAACCAACACACACAAATCAATGTAATTCACATAGATAAGTAAATTGAATTCACAACTTATGAAACGCAATTAGAAGTAATCAAATCATATCGCAAGCATAAACATGTATTTCGAATCCCCCCCTAGCCAAGGGGGGGTTTAGTTCCTCATACGCACAAAACAAAGAGAATTGAAATTAAACATTGAATTCAAAGGAAAAGAAACACCTAGAAATTCCAGCGGCGCGAACTTGAATTGCATGAACTTCTGAGCTTCCTTCTCCTCCTCCTTGGTGCGGCAAAGGTCGAGGGACAGGTTTTAGGGCCTTAGGTGTATGGATGCATGGTCGTGGAGGGATATAGTAGTGTTTAGGGGAAGGGGATGGTGCGGCAAGGCTTAAAACTAAGGAGAAAGGTGTTTGGTGGCTGCGGCAAGGGTGTGGAGAGGGTTGGACGAATTTCTGGAATTAATGAATGTGTATGAGAGGTGGTTATCTGATCTAGGGGTTAATATGAGTATATATAGGCACTTAAAACCCTAGGGTAATCAGATATGGACTTGAATAACCCAAATCCACAAGGAAATAGGCCATCTAGAAGGTAGGAAACCCCAAAGGAAAAGGAATAGAGGCGCCAGATTTTTAGGGTTCTAGAAACAAAGTGTTTTGTGGCAGAAATTGGCACTTCTAGAAGGATTTGGGACGCCACTTTTGTAGGAGATAAGATAAGGTTCCTAGAATCATGTTTAAAGGGCCAAATTTGTAGGGAAAAAGAGATAAGGGTGCGGCACTAAAGGATAGGGCAGATTAGGGCTTCTAGAAACCCTCCAATGCAAGGAAAACTCATGGCAAGGATGGATAAGGTTTCTAGAACAAGGATAAGGTATCCTAAATGGATAAGGTGCCCTAAATGGATAAGGACTCCTCATTGCACTTGGAAACTTTGCCTATTAGGATTAGGAAACCTTGTCTTTGTCATTCCTTCTTCATCTTGGACTCCTTTTCCTTCTTGGACTTGGAAAACTTCTTTGTTGCTTCACTTGAGACCATTTGGATTTAACTTTCCTACTTCAAGTAGGAAACCTTGTTTGAGTAGGAAACTTTGTTCTTCTAGGAATCCTAATTCAACTAGGAAACCCATTTCAACTAGGAATCCTAATTCAACTAAACATAAACTAAACAGATTCTAAGCACTAAAGAACAAGAAAGTAAAGGGGGGTTTTGATTTGATGAAAATTGAAATAACGTAACAAGTTAATAAACTAGACAGAATGTAAATATGAATTTGATGAAAATGAATGATGAGAAAGCTAGTTAGAGGGTTCCTTATCCACACATGAACATATACATATAATTTGATTCCCAGTTATGACTTCAACAAACGATGAATGACAATGCTCCAAGTTAATTAGGTCCGCTTAAATTAACTTTCAGATTTCCCTAGATTCATTGGATTGAATGGAATACGCATTACAACCAAATTATTCCTAATCAAAGTCCCTAACTATGGAATACGCATGATAGAGACATTTAACAAAGATCATTAAGTTCAACGGAAATCATAAACATCGACTAGGCATTCATAACTATGGAATACGCATGTTAATCCAGCCTAGGGTTTACTAAACACAATCGTGACTAGCGATTTTTACTACTCATGAATATAAGTTCATAACGATTAGGTGAAATTCCCTTATATCCTAGCATCAAGTTTAGGCATGCAAATTAAATGTCGACCCTCAACCCACATACATAAACAAGTTCTTAATCAAAACAGAAAAGTAAACCACATCTAAAGTTCATGAATTCATAACTGGAGTAAATCAAATCATAACCAACATATGTACATGGCTTCAAATTCTCCTCTAACTAAAAAGAAATTAGTTCCACATGTTTAATATAATTGAACAACAAGTTAAATTAAACATGAAAACAGAAAAGAAGAAAGAACTCCAAAAGTTAAAGATTGTAAAGATGAAATTGAATGGATGAATGCTAGCTAAGGGGTTCATCTCCACATATGTTATACTTGCATAATAAAACGATTTCCAATTGCATTTCAATAAACCATGAAACTCAACACCCCAAGTTAACCGTGATTCACTAATTAACCTTCAAGTCTTCCTAACGTTATTGAATTGGATGGGTTAGCGCATACACAATTCAAAACATTCCCCACAAGTCCCCTACATGATTGCATGATAGAGATACAAGCAAGAATCATTACGCTCTATGAAAATTATAAGTGTTGACAAGGCATTCGTTACTATGATTGCATGAAACTTATGCCAAGAATTCGTTTAACGCGATTGTTTATAAGCAACCTCCACTACTTGTGAATATAAGTTCGTAACTATTAGGTGAAACTCACTTATATTCTAGCGTCATATTCATGCATGAAAATTAAGCGCGCATTCTCAATAAACATACATAAATAAGTTATCAATCAAACGGTTAAACAAATTGAATCCACAACTTATGAAACGCAATTAGAAGTAATCAAATCAAAATGCAAGCATAAACATATATTTCGAATCCCCCCCTAGTGAAGGGGGTTTTAGTTCCTTATACGTACAAAACAAAGAGAATCAAAGAAACACCTAAACATTCCAACAACTCAAACTTGAATTGTATGAACGTTTAGGCCCTCTTCTCTTCCTCTTTGTTGTAGCACTAGGTCTAAGGATAGTTTGATGGTGTGAATGGTTTGGGGAGTGATGCGAGAATTATACGCGCACAAATTAAACCCTCTTTTCGTCAAATTGTAGTATATGTATAAGTAGGGATCGTTCTAGACCGGGGATTAGGAGGGATTGTTAACCACTTGGATTTGACTCAAAAACGTAAAAACACAAAATAAAATACTATACTAGACTCAAAGAATGCAAAACTAAACTTTAAAACATTAAAACAAACCAAAAGACTCAAAACAGCACCAAAACACTCAAAACTGCCTTAAAATCATTTTCTGGGCAGTTTTGAGCACTTTGAGTACTTTGGACGAATTTGGGAAACAAAATGAATCAAAACGCTTAGAAACACAAACTAAATGTATTTCTAACTAATCTAACACTTTAAAATAAATGGGGGATTGGTTTTGAAGGAAACTTGAAATAAAAACAGAAACTTGGAAACAAACAGATTGTAAATTAAAGCATAAGGAAATGAAGTAAACACAAGATGAATGAATCAACAACTAATAAAATAAGATAGTACCAATGAAGATGAAGCTAGAGATTCGATTTCACCATTGCTAAGCCAAGTCCATGCATGTTAAGTCAGATTATACTCATCCCTCTACTTATTTCTTGGGTTTGTTTCACTTAGATATGATCAGCCATATGATGTGTGGATTTGATCAAATGTCTCTAATTATGAGCCTAATTGTGATGTGCAACTTTGGTTCCTAATCAAAACTATGTAGTGCATAAGAAACTTTCACAAAACCAAAGGGAACACTCGGCAGGATGTTTGCAAAACATTCCCTTCATTCATTCACATATCTACCAAGATTATGCATGATGTGTGCTTTAATCTTGGCTAAACAACCTGTGGTTAATTCAAATGATGATCAAGCACTAAAATTAACACACTAAGTCACAATTAAATCGGAGAATGAAGCAAGAAATAGATAGATTAAATGAGAATTCCGAATTAACTACATGGCAAACTTTGCAAGGCTACATCGAATCCCTAGAGGAGGATTAGTTACAATTCATGTTTGCAAAGGATTTAACATAAAAATATAAAACATGAACAAACATAGAATTAATAAGAAGAAAGAACCCTTGAAGCAAAACTGATGTAGAATCAAAGAAACACCTAAACATTCCAACAACTCAAACTTGAATTGTATGAACGTTTAGGTCCTCTTATCTTCCTCTTCGTCGTAGCACAAGGTCTAAGGGATGTTGTTGGTGTGTTGAATGGATTGGGGAATTATGGAAATGGATGGATGGTGTTTGGATTATAAGGGAGAGTCACGGCACAAAGGGGGGTTTATGGTCTACATTTCTGCAATGGATGAAGTGTATGAATGGAATGGATGGACTTTTGTGAAGGGCATGGCCCCAAGGGACCAATTTCTGTTGTGAAATGAATAGTGAATGAATGAGAATGAATGAATGAGTATTTATAGGTGAAATGGGGGGAACATGACAGCTAGGTTGCATGTGCTAATGCTTGTGTGTGCTGAAAATGCATGTGATGAAATAATTAGAGAGTGAGGGGATTGATATGCACGGTTTTGGGAGATTTCTGGTGGTTGTGAGATGGAAAGCTAGGTGGAAATGCATGTGGATTAAAGCTATGTGAATGATTAGGGTGAATGTGCATGTGAAATCTGCCAAGATGCATGTGAAAGGAATGCTAGAAATCTGGAGGAGGAGCCACGGCACAAAGGGGAAATATGAATGCATGTGACTTGTTTTTTGAAGATGCATGTGACTTGTTTGTGTTGAGTGAATGCATGTGTTGATTAAAGGGGGAATGCAAAGGAAAAGCTGGAAATGGGATGGGACTCACGACATTGAGTGATGTTTGTTTGAATGTTTGCAATGATGAAATGGATGTGAGTGGTTTGATGAATGAGTGGATGGAATGATGAAAGAATAAAAGGGTGCATGTGGGTGAAGGTGTTTGCATGTGCACGGTTTTAGGAAGAGAGGTGGATGAATGTGCACGGCATGGGTTGTTGATTTTCTGGAATTGATTTAAAGGATGCAAGTGGCTGCAAGTTTGGTGAGTGATGATGAATGCATGTGAATTAAAAGAGAAGGGAATGCATGTGCAATGAGTGGTGTGAATGATTGATTGTGTATGTGAATGGTGGAAATCTGAAAATGGCATAAAACAACTAGGCTAAGGGAAAGGCACGGCAAAGAGATGTTTGTTGATGTAAATGTGCAATGGTTGCAATGATGAAATGGATGGGAGTGCATGTGGATTAAAGGGGTGTGAATGGTTGTGGTAATGATAAGTGATAAGTGAATGGTTTTGATCTTCAATTTCGTCCATCTACTTGGCTTTAAGCATATGCAATCCAATCCAATCTCTAATTTGCTCCAAAAGGCTCCAAAAGGCATCCTTTTGCATACTTTGCCCTTAGAACCTGAAAACACACAAAAGAAGCATAAAGGACTAAAATAACTGTGAATTAACAACATAGATGCACGAAAACAAGCAAAGTAAGTCGCCTAAATATGCTCCTATCAAACTCCCCCACACTTAACTTTTGCTAGTCCTCGAGCAAAACAGAATAAAAGCAAATAAACAAACCGACACTAAACACGTAAAACACAACCTAAACCTTCCAACAACTGTCTTAGGGATTTCCAATGCACATGACAAGTTAAAAATCATTAGTCCCACAGATTTTAGCCATCTTTACACTTACGTACATTCTTACTCATAGTTACCACATACTAGTTCTCATTTAATCAATTTAAAACAACCTTTGAATGTAGTAACATGCCTTAGAGAATTCACTTAATTCCTTACCAGATACTATCTTATTTTCACACAGAATTTCTGATTACCCACCCTACACTAAGTATATGTGAGAAGATTGATGTAAATATGAAACTAAACACTCACATATATTTATAACAAGGAAAGCACTTTTCTGGAATGTATATGAATATGATCTCATGAAAGGAATGCTACTAATTAGATGCGAGAACCAGGGACACCATATGCTTACATCAATTCCAAACTCCACATTATTGAAAACATAATGATCAAGATTGAAGCATAAGGGTTGTAACGGGTTAAGGGTGATTGGCTAACAATGAAAGGTAAGGATAACAAACGTTCTTTAGGCAATAACAAGCAAAGTAATGAAATTTGACACTTAGAATCACTCTTGATTGCAGAAACTCACTTAGACACACAAGGGGAAAATTCACACAACTCTTAGGGCCATATTCAACGTTTTGGACCCTTTCTTCAACTACCACAAACATGTGAGCTTATTTTCACTTATTTCATACTCTTTTTCTTTCTTTTCACAACTTTTCTTTTCTTTTTCTTTTTCCACGAATTTTTCTTTTTTCTTTTTTTTTTTTTTTTTTTTTTTTTTTTTTTTTTGACATATCAACACACACACACAAATTCCCCCACACTTGTTGTTTTGCATAATCGAAAGGATTCCCTCTAAATCATGCTTACTATGCTTCAAGAACAAGGGTATGGGTGGTCCTAATCTAGGTAGGGATGATATGGATAAACAAATAACAAAGGCTAACAATGGCTCAATGGGGGTTATGACCTACAATATATAGTGCATGGGTTGGCTGTTTGGTTGATGGCTTCACTACACACTTCATCTTGATATATATTATGCACTCAATATCATGCTTTGAATGGAATGGATGCAAGTTCTAGCATTTGGAACTAAGTGATGAAACGCCTTCTAATTAGCAACCAAGCAAGAATAATGAGATCATGCAACGAGTTTGAAAACAAGAATCACAGATTAATACTCTCCAAAGAATGTTTAAAGCTCAAGTCTCTCAGGGTTGTAATGTTATTCTAAGTTCCTTCCTTCAAGCATGTTACAAAAACGAATTTTTCTTTTATGATTGCATGTGAAGTCATATATTATAACCATAACCAAGCATATACCAAGAGTAAATCAAACTTTTCTCTATGTTTATAACTCTTTTTAACAGTCATGCAATTTATAAACCAAATCCTTAACATTGTGTTGGAAGGTACCCTAAGACACAAACACACAAAAACGACTCAAAACACTCTTTTTAGGCTTTTCAAAACAATTTTTTTTAAATTTTTATGGTATTTTCGGAGTTATAAAAACAAAACATACTAAAACACTCTAAAACAACTTAAAAAAAAACACCTTAAAACAGCAAGGAACAACATTTGAAGTTATAACAACATTTGAAGTTATGGGTGATAAAATCCCACGAATTTGCATTAACAACATTAGTTACCCCCCCACACTTAAATCAAACATTGTCCTCAATGTTTTAAGCATAGATTCACACAAAACATAAGTAAACACACAAAAAGCAACTAAACATACTAAACATGGCAGAATGTAATTAACAAAGAGAAGAGTTCAGAGACGCAAATCTGGTTGTGGAATGTAATTTCCATCTTCTCCTTGGTGATTGCATTGAGGCTTGATGTTGTTGATTCCACAGGGGTTCCACCCATCGTTGATTTTCCTTTGTGCTACTCTTGAACTGGGCAGCAGGATTCTTTTGGTCTACCCCGGAGGTCTGAGCATACTCCTTTGGTCTGTTTCTTTGTTCAATCTTTCCAATTCGTATTGAAAAGGGTTGGAGGATAACTCAGCCTATGTTTGTCTCCACATGCTTCAATGTATCATTTTCCTTGCCTTGCTTGCTCCCCTTGCAGAAGTGGTCGAGAGCAACGCTAGGTAAGCAATCAGGAATGGATTCCAGGCAGTCGGTTCCAGAACAGAAGACTGACTCCAAGTGCCTCTGATTGCTTTCGTTTTACTTTGCCATGCGAGTAATAACAAGGACAAAGGAAAGGACAGGGAAAGAGCATGATATGAGATACTTTTGCTTTAGACCTTGATGATATGAGATACCTTTGCTTTTGAAGAAGCGGTGAATGAATCAGCACACTTCAATCCAGCGTTTCCTCCTGGGTCATCTGTACTCCAGGCATCTGGTATCATCTTTGGGGAAGAAGAAGTATTAGAGTATTTCGAAAGGCTTTGTTGGGAGTGCGCCCTCAGAGGTGAGGGAGAGTTGGGCATTTTCTTCAGGTTTTCCTTGCCATAAAAGACGAAGGTCGACATATATAGAGATAATATCAAGTGGTGGTACTCTTCTTTTACCCTTGTCGACAAACGTTTTGATCCCGCAAATCCGGCTTTTTGAAATAGTGGCGCCTCTTCGATCTTTGAAGACGTCTCTTCGATTTCTGAGCAGGCGCCCCTTCGATTTCTGAACAACGCCCCCTCTTTTTCTGAATGACACGTGGTAGTGCAGATGCGGCTCCTTTTGACAAAGCTGCACGCGTTTTCTGAAAAGCAGAGAAAGCGTCGCCGAACTTTGCGCTTGTCGGTAAAAGTGTAGCTGCGATGATGACCTCCAAGTGATAAGTGGTGTGATGATAAGTGTATGATATGTGATTATGATAAGTGATAAGTGGTGATGATAAGTGTATGATATGTGGTTATGATAAGTGATATGATATGTGATAAGTGGTGATGATAAGTAATGATATGTGGCAGTGTGGCTGAAATGAAGGAGTGGAATGTTGGAATGTTATGCACGGCTAAGGATACAGGAAAGGTTTAAATGTCCTAAAACTAAAGGGAACAAGGTTCCAACACTTTGGTCTTCAATTAGGTCTTCAATTTCGTCCAACACTTTGGCTCCAAGCATAAGCTATCCATCCTTAGCCCAAAAGTGCTCCAAAAGTCTCCAAAATGCATCTTTTTGCTCCTTTAGCCCTTTGGACCTACAAACACACGAAAATAGCTTAAAGTACTAAAATAACTAAAGAAACATAACGTAAATGCACGATAACAAGCCATTTAAGTCGCATGAATATGCTCCTATCAAATACCCCCACACTTATCTTTTGCTAGTCCTCGAGCAAAACAAAACAACAAAAGAACACGAAACTAGACAAAACGAACAAAACACAACCTACACCTTCCAACAATCGTCTCACGGATTTCCAATGCACATGACAAGTTAAAAATCATTATTCCCACAGATTTTAGCCATCTTTATACTTAAGTACATTCTTACTCATAGTCACCACATACTAGTTCACAATTAAGCATTTAAAACCATGATTTGAATGTAGTAACATGCCTTAGAGAATTTCCTCAATTCCTTACTAGAATGCACTCTATTTTCACACAGATTTTCTGACTACACACCCTACACTAGTATATGTGAGAAGATTGATGTAAATATGAATTCTAACACTCACATATGTTATATCAAAGAAAGCATTTTCTGGAATGCTACTACTTAGAACGAGAACCAGTGATTCCATAAGCTCATACCAAAATCAAACTCCACATATTGAATACATAACATCAAGATAGAAGTTGAGGGTTGTAACGGGGCTAAGGGTAATGGTTTAACAAAGAAAGGTAAAGTAAAACAAAGGTTCTTAAAGTAATAGTGAGCAAAGTATTGAATTAGGCACTTAGAATTCCCTTTTGAATGAAAACTCAATTTTTTGAACAAAAAGGGAGAACAAGCTCTTTTTTTCTTTCTTTCTTTCTTTCTTTTCTGTTTTTCTTTTTTTTTTCATATGTTTTTCACAATTTTTTTCTTTTCTTTTGCCTCTCAAAACATACATAAACACTTAAGAACAAAACATTCTCTCCCCCACACTCATTTTCTTTCATAATGTACTCAAAAGGAATTCATTTAAGTCATGCTCACTATCATTTAAGAACAAGGGTGTGGACTGTCCTACACTAGGCTAGGTAAGGGGTGATGTGGTTAGCAAAGAAAATAGGCTAAACGAGGCTCAACGGGGTTAAAACTAATATATACGAAATATGGGAAGTAAGGCTATTTGGCTATGGTGGCAACTACACAACTTCATCTTGATATATGTTATGCAATTCAATGTCATGCTTTGAATGAAACGGATATAAGTTCTAGCATTTAGTTCTATCATGATACAATTGCATTCTAAGTAGCAACCAAGCAAGGAATAATGAGATCATGCAACAACTTTAGAAAACAAAGAATCACAGATTATAGCTCTCCAAAGAATGTTTAGGCTCAAGTTTCACAAGGTTGTAGCGTTTGTTTGAGTTCCTTCCTTCAAGCATGTTACAAAAACGAATTTTTCTTTTATGATTGCATGTGAAGTCATACATTATAACCATAACCAAGCATATACCAAGAGTAAATCAAACTTTTCTCCATGTTTATAACTCTTTTTAACAGTCATGCAATTACAAACCAAATCCTTATCATTGTGTTGGAAGGTACCTTAAGACATAAACACACAAAAACTACTCAAAACACTCTTTTTAGGTTTTTCAAAACATGTTTTTCAAATTTTTATGTGATTTTTGAAGTTATAAAACAAAACATACTAAAAACACTCTAAAACAACTTAAAAACACCTTAAAACAGCAAGGAACAACATTTGAAGTAATGGGTGATAAAATCCCACGACTTTGCATTAAATAAACTTAGTTACCCCCCACACTTAAATCAAACATTGTCCTCAATGTTTTAAGCATAGATTCACACAAAACATAAGTAAACACACAAAAAACATTTAAACATACTAAACATGGCAGAATGTAACTAACAAAGAGAAGAGTTTAGGGACGCAAATCTGGTTATGGAGTGTAAATTCCATCTTCTCCTTGGTGATTGCATTGAGGCATTGATCATGGTGATTCCACAGGCTTACTCTTGAACTGGTTTCCTCCCATCGTTGATTTTCCTTTGTGCTACTCTTGAACTGGGCAGCAGGATTCTTTTGGTCTCCCCCGAAGGTCTGAGCTTACCCCTTTTATCTGTTTCTTTGTTCAATCTTTGCAGGAGTGGTCCCTTCTCTGGAAGTGTATCAACTGTTGAAGATGACTACTCGAGAGCAACGCTAGGTAAGCAACCAGGAATAAATTCTAGGCAGTCGGATCCAGATCGGAAGACTGACTCCAAGTGCCGGCTGATTGCTTCTTTCACTTTGCCATGCGAGTAAGAACAAGGACAAAGAAAAGGACAGGGAAAGAGCATGATATGAGATACTTTTGCTTTTGACCTTGATGATATGAGATACCTTTTCTTTTTAAGAAGCGGTGAATGAATCAGCACCTGCTTCAATCTACCGTTTCCTCCTGGGTCATCTATACTCCAGGCATCTGGTATCATCTTTGGGGAAGAAGAAAAAATTGAGTATTTCGAAAGGCTTTGCTGGGAGTGCGCCCTCAGAGGTGAGGAAGAGTTGGGCATTTTCTTCAGGTCTGCCTTGCCATAAGAGATGAAGGTCGACATATATAGAGATAATATCAAGTGGTGGTACTGTTCTTTTACCCTTGTCGACAAACGTTTTGATCCCGCAAATCTGGCTTTTTGAAATAGTGGCGCCTCTTCGATTTCTGAACGACGCCCCTTCGATTTCTGAACGACGCCCCTTCGCTTTCTGAACGACACGTAGTAGTGCGGATGCGGCTCCTTTTGACAAAGTTGCACGCGTTTTCTGAAAAGCAGAGAAAGCGTCGTCGAACTTTGCGCTTGTCGGCTAAAGATGTGTAGTTGCGATGATGGCCTCCACGTGTTTTCGCCTTTGTCAGATATCTTTTGACAAAGTTGAACGCGTTTTCTGAAAAGCCGCGAACGCGTCGCCGAACTTTGATAGGAGCATATTTAGGCGACTTACTTAGCTTGTTTTCGTGCATTTATATTGTTAATTCATAGTTGTTTTTGGCGTTTAAGCCATTTTCGTGTGTTTTTAGGTTCATGTGGCTAAGGAAGCAAAAAGATGCATTTTGGAGCATTTTGGAGCAAAATTGGACTTGGAAGGGATAACTTATACTTGGAGCAAAAGGAATGGACGAAATTGAAGAGTTGATGTCACAAGGATTCCTACTTGAAGTAGCCACACACCTTCCACATTTCAGCCACATGCACTTGTTCCTCCATCATTGCACCAACAACAACATTGCACATGCACTCCCTTTAATTAATTAACCCACATGCACCCTTTATTCTTTCATCATTCCAGCCACTCCACATCCCTCACCAAGAAATCATTCAACACATGCATCCATAATCATTTCTCCACACCAAAACCGTGCACATGCATTCCCCTTGTGCAATTCCATCATTCCACACCTCCATGGCAGCCACCAACCAACCTAGCTGTCATGTTTCCCCTTTAATCATTCAAACATTCACCCACATGCATTTCTAACCCACATGCACCCTAGATTCTAATCAGCCATTCACATTTAATCATTCATTCCCATCAGATTTCTAGCATATTCACATGCATTCCATCCTTTAAAACATTGCACATGCACTCCACATGCATTCATCCTAGCTGTCATGTTTCCCCTTTCATCATTCCCTCACATTCTTTAAATCAGCCAACACATGCATCCACCTTTCTCCCATCAGATTTCCAACATTGCACATGCATTCCCCTTACAATTTCAGCCATCCTAGCTGTTTTACACATGCATTCACTTAACCTAGCTGTCATGTTCCCTCTCCCATCCATTCATCTCCCTATAAAAACCATACACACTTCACACAACATTCATTCATTTTCATTCATACACATTTCAGTCACAAATTCATCCATTTTGCAGAAATGTAGACCATCAAACTCCCTTGTGCCGTGCTCTCCCTTACAATCCAAACACCATCCTTCCATTTCCACCACTCCCCAAACCATTCACACCATCAAACTATCCCTAGACCTTGTGCTACAACGAAGAGGAAGAGAAGAGTGCCTAAACGTTCATACAATTCAAGTTTGAGTTGTTGGAATGTTTAGGTGTTTCTTTGATTTCAATGTTTAATTTCAATACTCTTTGTTTTGTACGAATGAGGAAAGGAAGAGAAGAGTGCCTAAACGTTCATACAATTCAAGTTTGAGTTGTTGGAATGTTTAGGTGTTTCTTTGATTTCTCTTTGTTTTGTACCATGAGGAACTAAAATCCCCTTTAGCTAGGGGGTGATTCGAATATATGTTTATGCTTGCATTTTGATTTGAATACTTCTAATTGCGTTTCATAAGTTGTGGATTCAATTCGTTTAACTGTTTGATTGATAACTTATTTATGTATGTTCATTGAGAGTGCACACTTAATTTTCATGCATGAATATGACGCTAGAATATAAGTGACTTTCACCTAATCGTTATGAACTTATATTCACAAGTAGTGGAGGTTGCTTATAAACAATCGCGTTAAATGAATTCTTGGCATAAGTTTCATGCAATCCATAGTAACGAATGCCTCGTCAACACTTATAATTTTCATAGAGCGTAATGATTCTTGCTTGTATCTCTTCTATGCATTCATGTTGAGGACTTGTGGGGAATGTTTTGAATTGTTGTATGCGCTAACCCATCCAATTCAATAACGTTAGGAAGATTTGAAGGTTAATTAGTGCATCACGGTTAACCCGGGGTGTTGAGTTTCATGGTATATTGAAATGCAATTGGAAATCATTTTATTATGCAAGTATAACATGTATGGAGATGAACCCCTTAGCCATTCTATCATCCATTCATTCCATTCCATCAAATTCGTTTTACAATCTGTTTAGTTTATTAACTTGTTTTGTTATTTCAATTTTCGTATAAATCTAAATCCCCCTTTACTTTAATGTCCAACTTAGTTAGAAATCAATTTAGTTTGTGTTTATGAGTGTTTTGATTCATTTTATTTCCTAATTTCGTCCAAATTCACCAAAGTGCTCAAAACTGCCCAGAAAGTGATTTTAAGGCAGTTTTGAGTGTTTTGGGTGATGTTTGAGTCTTTTGGTTTGTTTTAATGTTTTAAGTGTTTAGTTATACATTCTTTGAGTTAGTTTAGTGTTTTATATTGTGTTTATGAGTGTTTTGATTCATTTTATTTCCCAATTTCGTCCAAATTCACCAAAGTGCTCAAAACTGCCCAGAAAGTGATTTTAAGGCAGTTTTGAGTGTTTTGGGTGATGTTTGAGTCTTTTGGTTTGTTTTAATGTTTTAAAAGTTTAGTTTTGCATTCTTTGAGTCTAGTATAGTGTTTCATATTGTTATTTTACGTTTTTGAGTCAAATCCAAGTGGTTAACAATCCCTCCTAATCCCCGGTCCAGAACGATCCCTACTTATACATATACTACAATGCGACGAAAAGAGGGTTTAATTTGTGCGCGTGTAATTCTCGCATCAAACTTCACGCAGGAAAATCCGGATTTTTGAATTGGTGGTCGTGTCGCCTTGGCTTTTTATAGCGGTATTGATCACCACCAACATACACACTCTGAAGATTTCCCATTCTTGAAAAATCGTCTCCGACCCTTTGAAATTTTACTCCATCCCTTCTCTGTGAACACCTTTGAAAAATGACTAACCCATCGAACCTTTGCTTAGATTTGAGTCTCAGCAGCGATCCGGTTGTTCCCCGTCAAGGTAATGTATGGCGCCCTTCTTTTTTATCTTCTAACGGTCCTCTTACAGGTGAAGACTCTGTGATGAAGGACGCAACAACAGCTACGATAGTAGCTAGGAACCTCCTCACTCCTGAAGATAGTCGGCTACTTTCAGGACGTTCCGATGAGTTGGCCGTTCAAGAGTCCCTCGCACTCAGTGTTCAGTGTGCAGGCTCTGTGTCCAACATGGGCCAACGCCTACTTGCTCGCTCCCGTCAGGTTGAATCGTTGATGGCGGAGGTGGAAAGTCTTAAGCAAGAGATCAAACTGCTTAAGTACGAGAATAGAAGTTTGCATGTGCTTGCAAATAACTAATCGTCGGGCATGAAGAGGAAGCTTGATGTTCTGCAAGAATCCAATGGTCGAATGCAAAGTGATCGTCAAAGGCTTGCGGCTTTCTTCCAGAGGCATATTTTTCCTGGCTCATCTAGCGTTCCACCAAGTGTTGAGGCCTCTTCTTCGATGCCTCCTGCTCCGATGCCTTCCGCTCCGATGCCTCGTAGTAGGGGTTCACGTAAACAACCTTTGTGAAGGCTCCATCATTCTGCCATTTTTTTTTTTTCTTTTTTTTTAGATCTTTTTTTTTTTTTTTTTTTTTTTTTTTTTTTAAACATGCTTTGTTTTTATTCAGTGCATTGGGTTGCCTCCCAAGTAGCGCTTTCTTTTACGTCTTGCAGCCGGACGAAGAACCCAATCACTCCAGGTTATGTTCACGAATCGGATGAGAACTCCGAGTCATAAACTAGTACCTAAAACAAGAAACAAAATAACATAAGAATCTGATCTAATAAGAAAACGAAAATAACAATCCAAAGGATTAGCAAAGTTGCTAATCCCCGGCAACGGCGCCAAAATTTGATGCGAGATTTACACGCACACAAATTAACCCCTCTTTTTGTCAATTGTAGTAAGTATAAGTAGGGATCGTTCTGGACCGGGGATTAGGAGGGATTGTTAATCACTTGGATTTGACTCAAAAACGTAAAAACACAATATAAAACACTATACTAGACTCAAAGAATGCAAAACTAAACTTTAAAACACTAAGACAAACCAAAAGACTCAAAACAACACAAACACACTCAAATCTGCCTAAAAACCACTTTCTGGGCAGATTTGAGCACAAACACAAATTTGGACGAAACTAAGTGAAAAATGACTAACCCATCGAACCTTTGCTTAGATTTGAGTCTCAGCAGCGATCCGGTTGTGCCCCGTCAAGGTAATGTATGGCGCCCATCTTTCTTATCTTCTAACGGTCCTCTTACAGGTGAAGACTCCATGATGACGGATGCAACAACAGCTACAATAGTAGCTAGGAACCTCCTCACTGCTAAGGATAATAGGCTGCTTTCAGGACGGTCCGATGAGTTGGCCGTTCAAGAGTCCCTCGCTCTCAGTGTTCAGTGTGCAGGCTCTGTGTCCAACATGGGGCAACGCCTACTTGCACGCTTCCGTCAGGTTGAATCGTTGATGGCAGAGGTGGAAAGTCTCAAGCAAGAGATCAAGCAGCTGAAGTATGAGAATAGAAGTTTGCATGTGCTTGCAAACAACTATTCGACTGGCATGAAGAGGAAGCCTGATGAGCTGCAAGAATCCAATGGTCGAATGCAAAGTGACCTTCAAAGGCTTGCGGCTTTCTTCCAGAGGCATATTTTTCCTGGCTCATCTAGCGTTCCACCAAGTGTTGAGGACTCGAATGATCCAGCTCTGATGCGTCCCGCTCCGATGCCTCCCGCTTGTAGAGTGGTGCCACGTAGTGGGGCTTCACGTAAACAACCTTTGTGAAAGCTCCATCATTCTGCCATGTTTTTTTTTTTTTTTTTTACTGAACATGCTTTGTTTTATTCAGTGCATTGGGTTGCCTCCCAAGTAGCGCTTTCTTTTCCGTCTTGCAGCCGGCCGAAGAACCCAATCACTCCAGGATATGTTCACGAATCGGATGAGAACTCCGAGTCATAAACTAGTACCTAGAACAAGAAACAAAACAAGATTAAGAATCTGGAATAAAATAAAAACAAACGAAAATAAAACAATCCAAGGGATTAGCAAAGTTGCTAATCCCCGGCAACGGAGCCAAAATTTGATGCGAGATTTATACGCACACAAATTAAACCCTCTTTTTGACAATTGTAGTATAAGTATAAGTAGGGATCGTTCTGGACCGGGGATTAGGAGGGATTGTTAATCACTTGGATTTGACTCAAAAACGTAAAAACACATTATAAAACACTATACTAGACTCAAAGAATACGAAACTAAACTTTAAAACACTAAGACAAACCAAAAGACTCAAAACAACACAAACACACTCAAATCTGCCTAAAAACCACTTTCTGGGCAGATTTGAGCACAAACACAAATTTGGACGAAATTAAGTTGTAACTTGACTCAAGACTCTTAAAAACACAAACTAAATTGATTTCTAACTAAATTGAACAATAAAGTAAAGGGGGATTGAGTTTTGGACGAAATTAAACTAAATGAACAAATTGCAATTAAAACAGAATGTAAATATGAAATTGATGAAATAGAATGATGAGAAAGCTAGTTAGAGGGTTCCTTATCCACACATGAACATATGCATATAATTTGATTCCCAGTTATGACTTCAACAAACGAGGAATGACAATGGTCCAAGTTAATTAGGTCCGCTTAAACTAACTTTCAGATTTCCCTAGATTCATTGGATGGAATGGGATACGCATTACAACCAAATTATTCTTAATCAAAGTCCCTAACTATGGAATACGCATGATAGAGACATTCAACAAAGATCATTAAGTTCAACGGAAATCATAAACATCGACTAGGCATTCATAACTATGGAATACGCATGATAATCCAGCCTAGGGTTTACTAAACACAATCGTGACTAGCGATTTTTACTACTCATGAATATAAGTTCATAACGATTAGGTGAAATTCCCTTATATCCTAGCATCAAGTTTAGGCATGCAAATTAAGTGTCGACCCTCAACCCACATACATAAACAAGTTCTTAATCAAAACAAAAAAGTAAACCACATCTAAAGTTCATGAATTCATAACTGGAGTAAATCAAATCATAACGAACATATGTCCATGGCTCCAAACTTTCCTCTAACTAAAAAGAAATTAGTTCCACATGTTTAACATAATTGAACAACAAGTTAAATTAAACATGAAAACAGAAACAAAAGAAGAAAGAACTCCAAAAGTTAATGATGAAATTGATGGAATTGAATGGAATGAAGGCTAGCTAAGGGGTTCATCTGCACACATGTTATACTTGCATAATAAAACGATTTCCAATTGCATTTCAATAAACCATGAAACTCAACGCCCCGGGTCAATTAGGTCCGCTTAAATTAACCGTCAAGTTTTCCTTAAGTTAATGAATTGGATGGGTTTGCGCAACGCAATTCACAACATTCTCCAAAAGTCCTTTACGTGAAAAGCACAATAAAGATACAATCAAAGATCATTAAGCATCATGAAAACTATAAGTGTTGACGAGGCATTCGTTACTATGATGAGCATGAAACTCGTGCCAAGAATTCATTTAACGCGATTGTTTATAAGCAACCTCCACTACTTGTGAATATAAGCTCGTAACTATTAGGTGAAACTCACTTATATTCTAGCGTCATATTCATGCATGAAAATTAAGCGCGCATTCTCAATAAACATACATAAATAAGTTATCAATCAAACGGTTAAACAAATTGAATCCACAACTTATGAAACGCAATTAGAAGTAATCAAATCAAAATGCAAGCATAAACATATATTTCGAATCCCCCCCTAGCAAAGGGGGGTTTAGTTCCTTATACGTACAAAACAAAGAGAATCAAAGAAACACCTAAACATTCCAACAACTCAAACTTGAATTGTATGAACGTTTAGGCCCTCTTCTCTTCCATTCCTCATTCGTACAAAACAAAGAGTATTGAAATTAAACATTGAAATCAAAGAAACACCTAAACATTCCAACAACTCAAACTTGAATTGTATGAACGTTTAGGCCCTCTTCTCTTCCTCTTTGTTGTAGCACAAGGTCTAAGGATAGTTTGATGGTGTGAATGGTTTGGGGAGTGGTGAAAATGGAAGGATGGTGTTTGGATTGTAAGGGAGAGGCACGGCAAGGGTGGTTTGATGATCTACATTCTGAATATGGAAGAATGAATGAATTGAGGTTGCAATGGATGCTTATTTATAGGTGAAGAAGAGGGAACATGACAGCTAGGAACTTGGTGGAAATCTGGAATGGTGATGGGAGATGCATGTGGCTGATTTATGCATGTGATTAAAGGGTGGGAGTGCATGTGCTTTGACAGAAATGAAAGGGAATGCACGGCATGGTTGGAGAATGAATGTGTGATTGATGGCAGATTGTGTATGTGAATGATTAGGGTGAATGTGCATGTGCTTTGACAGCTAGGTTGAATAAATTAAAGGGAGTGCATGTGGATGCAAGGTGTGAATGATTATGAGTGCATGTGCAATGTTTTAAAGGATGGAATGCATGTGAATATGCTGGAAATCTGATGGGAACTCACGGCATTGATGGAAATGAATGATTAAATGTGCATGGCTGCATGTGATGAAGTGGTGATGAATGTGAATGTGGTTGAATGATTAAGTGGCTGAATTAAAGAATGGGATGCATGGCTAAGGATATAGGAAAGGTTTAAATGTCCTAAAACTAAAGGGAACAAGGTTCCAACACTTTGGTCTTTAATTAGGTCTTCAATTTCGTCCAACACTTTGGCTCCAAGCATAAGCTATCCATCCTTAGCCCAAAAGTGCTCCAAAAGTCTCCAAAATGCATCTTTTTGCTCCTTTAGCCCTTTGGACCTACAAACACACGAAAATAGCTTAAAGGACTAAAATAACTAAAGAAACATAACGTAAATGCACGAGAACAAGTCATTTAAGTCGCATGAATATGCTCCTATCAAATACCCCCACACTTATCTTTTGCTAGTCCTCGAGCAAAACAAAACAACAAAAGAACACGAAACTAGACAAAACGAACAAAACACAACCTACACCTTCCAACAATCGTCTCACGGATTTCCAATGCACATGACAAGTTAAAAATCATTATTCCCACAGATTTTAGCCATCTTTACACTTAAGTACATTCTTACTCATAGTCACCACATACTAGTTCACAATTAAGCATTTAAAACCATGATTTGAATGTAGTAACATGCCTTAGAGAATTTGCTCAAATCCTTACAAGATATGCACTCAATTTTCACACAGATTTTCTAACTCCACACCCTTCACGAGTTATATGTGAGAGATTGATGTAAACATGAAAGACTAGTATCTCACATATGTTATAACAAAGAAAGCATTTTCTGGATTTACGATAATGGCATGAATATGATCTCATGAACGGAATGCTACTACTTAGAATGAGAACCAGTGATTCCATAAGCTCATACCAAATTCAAACTCCACAAATTGAACACATAACATCAAGATAGAAGTTGAGGGTTGTAACGGGGCTAAGGGTAATGGTTTAACAAAGAAAGGTAAAGTAAAACAAAGGTTCTTAAAGTAATAGGAAGCGAAGTAATGAAATTGACACTTAAACTCACTTTTAATGGCAGAAATCAACTTTTAAACACAAGGGAAGATTCATGCAACAACTAGGGTCAAATTCACTCTTTTGGACCCTTCCTTCAATAACCAATGCTTGTGAGACCATTCTCACTTATTTTTCAACTCTTTTTCTTTCTTTTCAACACTTTTCTATTTTCTTTTTTATTTTTCCACGAATTTTTTTTTTCTCTTTATTTCAATCTTTGGCCGTGCCCTATTATCTTCCCCCACACTTATTTTCTGCAATATATTGATCAAAAGGAGTTCATTCTAAGTCATGCTTCACTATCCTTTAAGAACAAGGGTATGGAAAGTCCTAATCTAGGCTAGGTGAGGATAATGTGGTTAACAAAGAAAATAAGCTTGAAAAGGCTCAAAAGGGGTAATCCTACAATACATGTGAAAAGGGATAGGCTTTTTGGCTTTGGCTTGACTAACAACTTCATCTTATTGTATGTTATGCAATCAATATCATGCTTTGAATGAAACGGATATAAGTTCTAGCATTTAGTTCTATCATGATACAATTGCATTCTAAGTAGCAACCAAGCAAGGAATAATGAGATCATGCAACAACTTTAGAAAACAAAGAATCACAGAATATAACTCTCCAAAGAAGGTAATGGCTCGAGTCTCACAGGGTTGTAGCGTTTGTTTGAGTTCCTTCCTTCAAGCATGTTACAAAAACGAATTTTTCTTTTATGATTGCATGTGAAGTCATACATTATAACCATAACCAAGCATATACCAAGAGTAAATCAAACTTTTCTCTATGTTTATAACTCTTTTTAACAGTCATGCAATTACAAACCAAATCCTTATCATTGTGTTGGAAGGTACCCTAAGACACAAACACACAAAAACTACTCAAAACACTCTTTTTAGATTTTTCAAAACATGTTTTTCAAATTTTTATGTGATTTTCGGAGTTATAAAAACAAAACATACTAAAACACTCTAAAACAACTTAAAAACACCTTAAAACAGTAAGGAACAACATTTGAAGTTATGGGTGATAAAATCCCACGAATTTGCATCAAATATACTTAGTTACCCCCCCACACTTAAATCAAACATTGTCCTCAATGTTTTAAGCATAGATTCACACAAAGCATAAGTAAACACACAAAAAGCATTTAAACATACTAAACATGGCAGAATGTAACTAACAAAGAGAATAGTTTAGAGACGCAAATCTGGAATTGGAGTGCTTTCTCGGTCTTCCTTTGTTGAATGCAAGGGTTGATCTTGGTGATTCCACAGGCTTAATCTTGAACTGGTTTTCTCCCATCGTTGATTTTCCACAGGCTACTTTTCAACTGGGCTGGATGATTCTTTTGGTCTCCTCCACTCGTTGATTTTCCTTTGTGCTACTCTTGAACTGGGCAGCAGGATTCTTTTGGTCTCCCCCGAAGGTCTGAGCTTACCCCTTTTATCTGTTTCTTTGTTCAATCTTTGCAGGAGTGGTCCCTTCTCTGGAAGTGTATCAACCGTTGAAGATGACTACTCGAGAGCAACGCTAGGTAAGCAACCAGGAATAAATTCCAAGCAGTCGGCTAGAAATAAGCAACCAGGAATAAGTGTGGGGGAAGGATTATTGATGTGAGTTATGTGCCATAGGCACGGCTAGAAAAAAAGAAAAAAAAGAAAAGAAAAAAAAAAAGTGAAAAAGAGTTGAAAAGAGGTAAAAAAAGAGTTCCAAAGTATTGGGTGTTGAACTAAGGGCCCAAAACAATGAATTAGGCCCTAAGAGTTGTTTGAATCTCCCCTATTTGTCTAAAAGTTGATTTCTGCATTCTAAGTGAATTCTAAGTCTCAATTTCATTACTTTGCTTGCTATTACTTAAAGCACTTTTGTTTATCCCTATCTTTCCTTGTTAGCCAATACCCCAAGCCCCGTTACAACCCTTGACTTCTATCTTGAGTGTTGTGCAATTCAATTGTGGAGTTTGAATTTGGTATGAGTGATAGGAGCATATTCATGCGACTTAAATGGCTTGTTCTCGTGCATTTACGTTATGTTTCTTTAGTTATTTTAGTACTTTAAGCTATTTTCGTGTGTTTGTAGGTCCAAAGGGCTAAAGGAGCAAAAAGATGCATTTTGGAGATTTTTGGAGCACTTTTGGGCTAAGGATGGATAGCTTATGCTTGGAGCCAAAGTGTTGGACGAAATTGAAGACCTAATTGAAGACCAAAGTGTTGAAACCTTGTTCCCTTTAGTTTTAGGACATTTAAAACCATTCATATTCTCCCATAGCCGTGACTTCCCCTTCTTTCCAACATAATTCACATGCATTTCAGATTGCATTCCCATTCAAAAAAAAAAAAAATAATAACATGGCAAAATAATGTAACTTTCACAAAGGTTGTTTGCTTGAAGCCCCACTCCTTGGCAAAACTCTAGAGGCGGAAGTCATCGAGGCGGAAGGCATAGGGGCGGAAGGCATCGGAGCGGGAGGCATCGAAGATAGAGCATTCGAGGCCTCAATACTTGGCCAAACGCTGGACGAGCCAGGAAAAATGTGCCTCTGGAAGTAAGCCGCAAGCCTTTGACGGTCACTTTGCATGCGACCATTGGATTCTTGCAGCTCATCAAGCTTCCTCTTCATGCCCGTCGAATAGTTGTTTGCAAGCACATGCAAACTTCTATTCTCGTACTTAAGCAGTTTGATCTCTTGCTTAAGACTTTCCACCTCTGCCATCAATGATTCCACCTGACGGGAGTGGGCAAGCAGGCGTTGGCCCATGTTGGACACAGAACTCGCACACTGAACACTAAGTGCGAGGGACTATTGAACGGCCAACTCATCGGACCGTCATGACAGCAGCCTACTATCTTTTGGAGTGAGGAGGTTCCTAGCTACTATTGTAGCTGTTGTGGCGTCCTGCATCACGGAGTCTTCACCTGTGAGAGGACCGTTAGAAGATAAGAAAGAAGGGCGCCATACGTTACCTTGACGCGGCACGCCCGTATCACTGCTGAGACTCAATTCTAAGCTAAGGTTCGATGGGTTTGCCATTTTTCAAAAGTGTTCAAAGAGATGGGGTGGATGGAGTTAATTCTCAAAGGGCCGGAGTCGATTTTCAAGAATGGGCAATCTTCATAGTGTGTTTGTTGTGGTGATCGATAGCTCTATAAAAAGCCAAGGCGACGCGTCCACCGATTCAAAAAGCTGGAACTTGAATTGTATGAACGTTTAGGCACTCTTCTCTTCCTCTTCGTTGTAGCACAAGGTCTAGGGATAGTTTGATGGTGTGAATGGTTTGGGGAGTGGTGGAAATGGAAGGATGGTGTTTGGATTGTAAGGGAGACTCACGGCACAAAGATGGTTTGATGGTCTACATTTCTGCAATGGATGAATTTGTGACTGAACTGTGTATGAATGGAATGGTGGAGTGAATGGATGAATTTCTGTGGTGGAGGAGTGTATTGTGTTGTGAATGGAATGTTTAGGTGTTTCTTTGATTTCAAAGTTATAAGAAACTAAACCCCCCTTTAGCTAGGGGGTGATTCGAAATATATGTTTATGCTTGCATTTTGATTTGATTACTTCTAATTGCGTTTCATAAGTTGTGGATTCAATTTGTTTAACTGTTTGATTGATAACTTATTTATGTATGTTTATTGAGAGTGCACGCTTAATTTTCATGCATGAATATGACGCTAGAATATAAGTGAGTTTCACCTAATAGTTACGAACTTATATTCACAAGTAGTGGAGGTTGCTTATAAACAATCGCGTTAAACGAATTCTTGGCATAAGTTTCATGCAATCCATAGTAACGAATGCCTCGTCAACACTTATAATTTTCATAGAGCGTAATGATTCTTGCTTGTATCTCTATTATGCAATCATGTAGGGGACTTGTGGGGAATGTTTTGAATTGTGTATGCGCTAACCCATCCAATTCAATAACGTTAGGAAGACTTGAAGGTTAATTAGTGCATCATGGTTAACTTGGGGTGTTGAGAATTCATGGTTTATTGAAATGCAATTGGAAATCATTTTATTATGCAAGTGTAACATATGTGGAGATGAACCCCTTAGCTAGCTTCCCATTCATTCCATTTCATCAATTTCATATTTACATTCTGTTTTAACTTAGAATCTGTGCATTTTATTTAATTTCATCCAAAACCAATCCCCCATTTATTTTAAAGTGTTAGATTAGTTAGAAATACATTTAGTTTGTGTTTATGAGTGTTTTGATTCATTTTATTTCCCAATTTCGTCCAAATTCACCAAAGTGCTCAAAACTGCCCAGAAAGTGATTTTAAGGCAGTTTTGAGTGTTTTGGGTGATGTTTGAGTCTTTTGGTTTGTTTTAGTGTTTTAAAGTTTAGTTTTGCATTCTTTGAGTCTAGTATAGTGTTTCATATTGTTATTTTACGTTTTTGAGTCAAATCCAAGTGGTTAACAATCAAGGGGAAGTCACACAAAACTTAGGGCCATATTCAAACTTTTTGGGCCCTTTCTTCAACAATCACACTTGTGAGTCCATTCTCACTTATTTTCACTCTTTTTCTTTCTTTTCTTCTTCTTTTTCTCACATTTTTTTTTTCTTTTTCCCGTGCCTACTTTAAGACTTAGGCACATACATACACACAAAAATCCCTTCCCCCACACTTATTTTCTGCAACATATTAATCAAAATGAATTCATTTAAGTGATGCTCACTATACTTCAAGAACAAGGGTATAGGAAAGTCCTACTCTAGGCTAGGTAAGGGGTGATGTGGTTAGCAAAGAAAATAGGCTAAACGAGGCTCAACGGGGTTAAAACTAATATATACGAAATATGGGAAGTAAGGCTATTTGGCTATGGTGGCAACAACACAACTTCATCTTGATATATATTATGCGAACAATATCATGCTTTGAATGAAACGGATATAAGTTCTAGCATTTAGTTGTATTATGATACAATTGCATTCTAAGTAGCAACCAAGCAAGGAATAATGAGATCATGCAACAACTTTAGAAAGCAAAGAATCACAGATTATAACTCTCCAAAGAAGGTAATGGCTCGAGTCTCACAGGGTTGTAGCGTTTGTTTGAGTTCCTTCCTTCAAGCATGTTACAAAAACGAATTTTTCTTTTATGATTGCATGTGAAGTCATACATTATAACCATAACCAAGCATATACCAAGAGTAAATCAAACTTTTCTCTGTGTTTATAACTCTTTTTAACAGTCATGCAATTACAAACCAAATCCTTATCATTGTGTTGGAAGGTACCCTAAGACACAAACACACAAAAACGACTCAAAACACTCTTTTTAGGTTTTTCAAAACATGTTTTTCAACTTTTTATGTGATTTTCGGAGTTATAAAAACAAAACATAATAAAACACTCTAAAACAACTTAAAAACATCTTAAAGCAGCAAGGAACAACGCTTGAAGTTATGGGTGATAAAATCGCACGAATTTGTATCAACAACATTAGTTACCCCCCCCCCCCCCCCCCACACTTAAATCAAACATTGTCCTCAATGTTTTAAGCATAGATTCACACAAAACATAAGTAAACACACAAAAATCAACTAAACATACTAAACATGGCAGAATTCAAATAACAAAGAGAAGAGTTTAGAAACGCAAATCTGGAATTGGACTGCTTTCTCGGTCTTCCTTTGTGATTGTATGGGTTGATCTTGGTGATTCCACAGGTTATTTCTTGAACTGGGCTTTCTCCCATCGTTGATTTTCCTTTGTGCTACTCTTGAACTGGGCAGTAGGATTCTTTTGGTCTCCCCCGGAGGTCTGAGCTTTCCCCTTTTATCTGTTTCTTTGTTCAATCTTTGCAGGAGTGGTCCCTTCTCTGGAAGTGTATCAACCGTTGAAGATGACTACTCGAGAGCAACGCTAGGTAAGCAATCAGGAATAAATTCCAGGCAGTCGGATCCAGATCGGAAAACTGACTCCAAGTGCCGGCTGATTGCTTCTTTCACTTTGCCATGCGAGTAAGAACAAGGACAAAGAAAAAGACAGGGAAAAAGCATGATATGAGATACTTTTGCTTTTGACCTTGATGATATGAGATACCTTTGCTTTTGAAGAAGCGGTGAATGAATCAGCACACTTCAATCCGCCATTTCCTCCTGGGTCATCTGTACTCCAGGCATCTGGTATCATCTTTGGGGAAGAAGAAAGAAATGAGTATTTCGAAAGGCTTTGCTGGGAGTGCACCCTCAGAGGTGAGGGAGAGTTGGGCATTTTCTTCAGGTTTGCTGATAGGAGCATATTCATGCGACTTAAATGGCTTGTTCTCGTGCATTTACGTTATGTTTCTTTAGTTATTTTAGTACTTTAAGCTATTTTCGTGTGTTTGTAGGTCCAAAGGGCTAAAGGAGCAAAAAGATGCATTTTGGAGACTTTTGGAGCACTTTTGGGCTAAGGATGGATAGCTTATGCTTGGCGCCGAAGTGTTGGACGAAATTGAAGACCTAATTGAAGACCAAAGTGTTGGAACATTGTTCCCTTTAGTTTTAGGACATTTAAACCTTTCCAATTTCCTTAGCCGTGCATAACATTCCAACATTCCACTCCTTCATTTCAGCCACACTCCCACATATTGATAGGAGCATATTCATGCGACTTAAATGGCTTGTTCTCGTGCATTTACGTTATGTTTCTTTAGTTATTTTAGTACTTTAAGCTATTTTCGTGTGTTTGTAGGTCCAAAGGGCTAAAGGAGCAAAAAGATGCATTTTGGAGATTTTTGGAGCACTTTTGGGCTAAGGATGGATAGCTTATGCTTGGAGCCAAAGTGTTGGACGAAATTGAAGACCTAATTGAAGACCAAAGTGTTGAAACCTTGTTCCCTTTAGTTTTAGGACATTTAAAACCATTCATATTCCACGAATAACATGTTTAGATATGATCTCATGAATGGAACGCTACTACTTAGATGCGAGAACCAGTGACACCATATACTCAAACCAAATTCAAACTCCACAAATTGAAACACACAACACTCAAGATTAAAGTCAAGGGTTGTAACGGGGCTTGGGGAGTTGGCTAACAATGAAAGGATAGGGAAAACAAACGTTCTTTAAAGCAATAGTAAGCAACATAATGAAATTGAACTTAGAATTCCCCTTAAAATGCTGAAATCAACTTTTAAACTCAAAGGGAAGGTTCAAGCAATCAATTAGGGCCGAATTCAATGTTTTGGACCCTTCCTTCAACAAACAACACTTGAGAACACTCTTTCACATCTTTTCACTCATTTTTCATTCTTTTCGCAACTTTTCTTTTTTTTTCCTCTTATTTTCCACGAATTTTTTTTTTCTTTTTTTCTTTTTTTTTTTTCTTTTCTTTGTCGTGCCTCATTCAAGACTTTGGCACACCCATATATCAAGAATCCTTCCCCCACACTTGTTTTCTGCAAACCATGATCCAAAGGAATTCATCTTGAGTTATGCTTTTACTATGCTTCAAGAACAAAGGTATGGGTGGTCCTACTCTAGGCTAGGTGAGGATAATTATGGGTTAACAAAGAAAGTAGGCTACACAAGGCTCAACGGGGTTAAATCCTACAAAACAAATGAAATAGGGAAATATGGCAATTTGGCTATGGTGGTCACTACACAACTTCATCTTGAATATGTGTTATGCAAATCAATAACATGTTTTGAATAAATTGGGCATGAGTTCTAGTGTTTGGAACTAAATGATGAAACACCTTCTAAGTAGTAACCAAGCAAAGAATAATGGGATCATGCAACGACTTTAGAAAACAAGAATGCACAGATTTTAACTCTCCAAATGAACGTTTAGGCTCAAGTCTCACAAGGTTGTAGCGTTAGTTTGAGTTCCTTCCTTCAAGCATGTTACAAAAACTAATTTTTTTTCTTTTTTGTTTGCATGTGAAGTCATAAGTTATAACCACAACCAAGCATAAACAAAGAGTAAATCAAACTTTCATCCATGTTAATCATTCTCTTTAACAGTCATGCAATTACAAACCAAATCCTCATCATTGTGTTGGAAGGTACCCTAAAACACAAACAACTTAAAAACAACTCTTTTTGGGTTTTCAAAACAATTTTTTTCAATTTTTTCTGGGATTTTCGGATTTTTAGAACAACAAATACTAAAACACACCAAAACAGCCTAAAAACACCTAAAAACAGCAAGAAACAACATTTGAAATTATGGGTGACAAAACCCTACGAATTTGCATCAAAACACTTTGGTTACCCCCCCACACTTAAATCAAACATTGTCCTCAATGTTTCAAGCATAGACTCACGCAAATAACAAGCAAACAAACAAAACAACATCTAACAACCTAACATGGCAGAAACAAAATCAACAACAAAGAGAAGAGTTTAGGAACGCAAATCTGGAATTGGAGTGCTTTCTCGGTCTTCCTTTGTTGAATGCATGGGTTGCCTCCCAAGTAGCGCTTGCTTTAACGTCGTACAGCCGGACGAACATGCTTCTTATCCTCACTTGGAGCCCACGGCATGGAGTGGGATGTCCTCCACAACTTGCCCTTCAACGCTTTCGTAATATGGCTCTATGAATGGGAGGGGATAGTGATCCTCCCTAATGGTGGTATTTTGGTTCCTATAGTTCATGTAGATGCTCCCACCACCTTGAAATCGATTTGGAACCTGCACCAAAGAAGGTAACAACCTATTAATTGAAATGGGAATTGAAATTGGGATTGAAGACTTACAAACATATTGTGGTGAAGGCTCAAAATCGGCAGCCCTATCAACAATGTCACCATGGCAACTTTCGGCCATATTGGGTGGTTGTAGGGCAATCACTCCAAGTTCTTCTCCAATGGTGGTTCTTGATACATCCTTCGTGATAAGTGTGGATCCTTTCGGCCCTATGTCTTTATGCACATCTATGACAAAACAAGAATGACTATCGTTAGGATTCTTAATAGAGTCATAAACATTGAATTTAATTATATCACCACCAAACTCCATTGTTAGTGCTCCCTTGGCCACATCAATCTTTGTTTGGGCTGTTTTCATGAACGGACGGCCTAGCAATATTGGCAATGATGGAGCATGACTCGAATCCTCCATTTCTAAGACATAAAAATCTGCAGGAAAGATGAGATGATTGACCTGTACTAAAACATCCTCAAGGACTCCCTTGGGATAAACATTAGAACGATCGGCCAATTGTATAATAACACCATCGGTTTTCAATGCTCCTAGATTCATAGATGCATAAATTGAATATGGCATGACATTTATGGATGCACCTAAGTCTAACATGGCAGATTCAAACCTAGAATTACCAATAACACACGGAATTGTGAAACTACCCGGATCTTTGCATTTAGGGGGCAGTTTGCGTTGCAAGATGGCTGAGACGTTTTCACCTACTTTGACCACCTCCTTGGTCGAAATCCTCCTCCTATTGGTGCAAAGTTCCTTCAAGAATTTGGCGTACCTCGGGACTTGCTTGATTGCATCCAAAAGAGGGATATTGACTTGAACTTTCCGAAACGTCTCCAAAATGTCCTTTTCCGCTTCTTCATTCTTTGTTTGCTTAAACCTACTAGGAAAAGGAACATTCGCAGGAAAATCATTAGTAGGAACCGAACTTGACACATTTTTACCTTTATTGGATGAATTAGACAACTTAGGATCACTTGGAACTTGCGGCACATTTGGTTCCTCCTTGGCCGTGAGTGGCCTTTGCTCCTCCTCTTCAATTCTCAACTCGTCTTCCTCGTTGGAACGTGATTTGGATGGGTTGAGGTCAGATCCAACTTGCTGTCCACTTCGCAAATGCATAGCTTTTGCAGATTCGAATCCACCTTTCGGATTGACCACTGTTGAGCTAGGCAACCTTCCTTGCTCACGAAATTGCCCCATGAACTCGGCAATTTGTCCTACCTGCTTCTCCAAGTTGTCCACCCTCTTGTCTTGGATTTGCCTCTCTTTGTTTTGAGTTTGGACTTCCTGCGTCAAAGTAGTAAGTAATTGAAAAATCTTATCATTATCACTTGAATTACCTACATTGCTTTAGGCAGGTTGTGCTTGGGCTTGTGGTGGTGCCAACGGCTTTTGATAGAAACCCGGGGTTTGTTGCCTAAATCCGCTTTGTTGTTGACCTTGTTGGGGGTCTCGCCATTTGAAATTCGGATGATCACGCCAACCGGGATTGTAAGTATTAGAAAATGGATCACCACGTGTTTGGTATTGGTTGCCATCTCCCACGGCATTGAGTGTTTCCCACCCTCCATTCTCGATCAATTGTGGGCACTTGTCCGTAGGGTGTCCTTGCATGGAGCATACGCCACAAGAAGCTACAGTTTTGACTTTTGGACCTTCCAACACCTGAGAAAGCAACGTAGTAAGGTTAGCCATTTGATTTTGAAGTTCGGTTATGGCACTTACCTCATTGACTTGGTGTTGCCGTGGGGTACTCCTCTGTCCAACGCCTTCGTATTGTTGAGCGTTCAATGCTCGATTAGCAATCAAGGTCTTTGCAGCCGTGGGGGTCTTGTCCACCAAGGCTCCTCCCGCTGAGGCATCTAGCATTTGACGTTCGATTGGTAGAAGTCCCTCGTAGAAGTATTGTAAGAGAAGTTCCTCCTTCATCTGATGCTGTGGACATGAAGCAACAAGAGATTTAAAACGTTCATAATAAGTAGGAAAGGATTCACCTTCATCTTGTTGAATTCCACTTATCCTTTTTCGTAGGAGGATGACTCGAGAAGTTGGGAAAAACTTCTCCAAATAAGCTCGTTTCATGCTTTCCCATGATGTGACATGCATTCACATGCTCCCATCACATATCATATCACTTATCATATCATTCACCACTTATCATTCATCAAACACATGCATTCACATGTTTTCACAATCTGCCATCATTACAACCAAAACCGTGCACATGCTATCACCATGCATTCACATGCACTTGTTCCTTCATCATTCCATCCTTTAAAGCATTGCACATGCACTTTAAACATTCACCCACATGCATTTCCACCCACATGCTATCCCATTTCAGATTGTCATTTCCCCTTTAATCAACACATGCATCCCCTCACCAAGAAATCATTCATTCCACATGCAATCAGAAAATCCACTTCATAACACATGCATCTTGGCAGATTTCACATGCACTCATGCACATTCACCTTAATCATTCACATAGCTTTAATTCACATGCAAACACATTGCATTACCACTCACCACCAGAAAATCACCATCATTGCCGTGAGTTTCATACACTTTCCAGCCATTCCACATGCCATTGTCATTCCACTTCATTTTCAGATTATTCCTTCATCATTGCACCACACATTCATTGCACATGCTTTCACATTCAACACACATCCAGAAATCCTCTTAAAACCGTGCATTTCTGTCAACACACATGCAATTCCAGATTTCACATGCACACACAAACATTAGCACATGCAACCTAGCTGTCATGTTCCCCCCATTTCACCTATAAATACTCATTCATTCATTCTCATTCATTCACAATTGATTCACAACAGAAATTGGCCCCTTGGGGCCGTGCCCTTCACAAAATCCATCCATTCCATTCATAAACTCATCCATTGCAGAAATGTAGTCCATAACACCACCCTTGCCGTGGCTCTCCCTTACAATCCAAACATCATCCTTCCATTTCCATAATTCCCCAATCCATTCAACACACCAACAACATCCCTTAGACCTTGTGTTACGACGAAGAGGAAGATAAGAGGACCTAAACGTTCATACAATTCAAGTTTGAGTTGTTGGAATGTTTAGGTGTTTCTTTGATTCTACATCAGTTTTGCTTCAAGGGTTCTTTCTTCTTATTAATTCTATGTTCGTTCATGTTTTATATTTTTATGTTAAATCCTTTGCAAACATGAATTGTAACTAATCCTCCTCTAGGGATTCGATGTAGCCTTGCAAAGTTTGCCATGTAGTTAATTCGGAATTCTCATTTAATCTATCTATTTCTTGCTTCATTCTCCGATTTAATTGTGACTTTGTGTGTTGATTTTAGTGCTTGATCATCATTTGAATTAA
This sequence comes from Pyrus communis, assembly GCF_041283825.1. Classification (NCBI taxonomy): domain Eukaryota; kingdom Viridiplantae; phylum Streptophyta; class Magnoliopsida; order Rosales; family Rosaceae; genus Pyrus; species Pyrus communis. Next base: position 15,389,540 of record NC_142570.1, on the reverse strand, counting down.
CCACAGGTTGTTTAGCCAAGATTAAAGCACACATCATGCATAATCTTGGTGGATATGTGAATGAATGAAGGGAATGTTTTGCAAACATCCTGTCGAGTGTTCCCTTTGGTTTTGTGAAAGTTTCTTATGCACTACATATTCTTGATTAGGAACCAAAGTTGCACATCACAATTAGGTTCATGATTAGGGACATTTGATCAAGTCCACACATCATATGGCTGATCATATCTAAGTGAAACAAACCCAAGAAATAAGTAGAGGGATGAGTATAATCTGACTTGACAAACATGGATTTAATTGAGCAATGGTGAAATCGAATCTCTAGCTTCATCTTCATTGGTACTATCTTATTTTATTAGTTGTTGATTCATTCATCTTGTGTTTACTTCATTTCCTTATGCTTTAATTTACAATCTGTTTGTTTCCAAGTTTCTGTTTTTATTTCAAGTTTCATTCAAAACCAATCTCCCATTTCTTTTAAAGTGTTAGATTAGTTAGAAATACATTTAGTTTGTGTTTATAAGTGTTTTGATTCATTTTGTTACACAAATTCGTCCAAATTTGTGTTTGTGCTCAAATCTGCCCAGAAAGTGGTTTTTAGGCAGATTTGAGTGTGTTTGTGTTGTTTTGAGTCTTTTGGTTTGGTTTAGTGTTTTAAAGTTTAGTTTTGCATTCTTTGAGTCTAGTATAGTGTTTCATATTGTGTTTTTACGTTTGAATCAAGCCATTCGTCCAACATTGAGTTTAAGGTCAGAAACTGCCTAGTTTGTGTTTTTAGGCAGTTTTGAGTCTATTGAACTTGTTTTGAGTCCTTTGAGTCTTTGTGAACGTTTTTAACTTTGTTTTTACGTTTTTGAGTCAAATCCAAGTGATTAACAATCCCTCCTAATCCCCGGTCCAGAACGATCCCTACTTATACATATACTACAATTTGACGAAAAGAGGGTTTAATTTGTGTGCGTATAATTCTCGCATCAATGGCATCCCTATAGGATTAGGATAAGGTGTCTTAAAGTGTTTAGGACTCCTCTTTGTGGCTGAAAACCTTGTGCATTAGGATTAGGAAAGCTAATCCTTCTTCATCTTGGAATTCTTCTCCTTCTTGGACTTGGAAAGCTTCTTTGTTGCTTCACTTGAGACCATTTGGATTTTGACTTTCCTTCATCAAGTAGGAAACCTTAGTTGAGTAGGAATCTTCATTCTTCTAGGAATCCTATTTCAACTAGGAAACCCATTTTAACTAGGAATCCTAATTCAACTAGGAAACCATCTTAACTAGGAATCCTTGCTCAAGTAGGAATCATCATCTTCAAGTCTTCAATTTCGTCCATCCTCTTGGCTCCAAGCATATGATGTCCATTCCAAGCTCTAATTTGCTGCAAAAGGCTCCAAAATGCATCCTTTTGCATACTTTGCCCTTAAAACCTGAAAATACATAAAACTAGCTTAAAAGACTACTTTACTAAGGAAAAACACTATAAATGCACAAGAACAAGCTAAACTAAGGTGCATAAATATGCTCCTATCATTTATGCTTACATTTTGATTTGATTACTTCTAATTGCGTTTCATAAGTTGTGATTCAATTTGTTTAACCGTTTGATTGATAACTTATTTATGTATGTTTATTGAGAGTGCACGCTTAATTTTCATGCATGAATATGACGCTAGAATATAAGTGAGTTTCACCTAATAGTTACGAACTTATATTCACAAGTAGTGGAGGTTGCTTATAAACAATCGCGTTAAACGAATTCTTAGCACGAGTTTCATGCAATCCATAGTAACGAATGCCTCGTCAACACTTATAATTTTCATAGAGCGTAATGATTGTTGCTTGTATCTCTTCTATGCATTCATGTTGAGGACTTGTGGGGAATGTTTTGAATTGTGTATGCCCTAACCCATCCAATTCAATAACGTTAGGAAGACTTGAAGGTTAATTAGTGCATCACGGTTAACTTGGGGTGTTGAGCATTCATGGTTTATTGAAATGCAATTGGAAATCATTTTATTATGCAAGTATAACATGTATGGAGATGAACCCCTTAGCTAGGTTTCCATCCATTCAATTTCATCACATTCATCTTTACTTTCTGTTTTAATTTAGAATCTGTGCATTTTATTTAATTTCGTCAAATCTAATTCCCCCTTTACTTTAATGTCCAATTTAGTTAGAAAGTGTTTTAGTTTGTGTTTATAAGTGTTGTGATTCAATTTATTACATAAATTCGTCCAAATTCACCAAAGTGCTCAAAAATGCCGAGAAAGTGTTTTTAAGGCAGTTTTGAGTGTTTTGGGTGATGTTTGAGTCTTTTGGTTTGTTTTAATGTTTTAAGTGTTTAGTTTTACATTCTTTGAGTTAGTTTAGTGTTTTATATTGTGTTTTTAAGAGTCTTGAGTCAAGTTACAACTTAATTTCGTCCAAATTTGTGTTTGTGCTCAAATCTGCCCAGAAAGTGGTTTTTAGGCAGATTTGAGTGTGTTTGTGTTGTTTTGAGTCTTTTGGTTTGTCTTAGTGTTTTAAAGTTTAGTTTTGCATTCTTTGAGTCTAGTATAGTGTTTCATATTGTTATTTTACATTTTTGAGTCAAATCCAAGTGGTTAACAATCCCTCCTAATCCCCGGTCCAGAACGATCCCTACTTATACTTATACTACAATTGACAAAAAGAGGGTTAATTTGTGTGCGTATAAATCTCGCATCAAATTTTGGCGCCGTTGCCGGGGATTAGTAAATTTGCTAATCTCTTGGATTGTTTTATTTTCGTTTGTTTTTATTTTTTTATTTTTTTCCAGATTCTTAATCTTGTTTGTTTCTTGTTTTAGGTACTAGTTTATGACTCGGAGTTCTCATCCGATTCGTGAACATATCCTGGAGTGATTGGGTTCTTCGTCTGTCTGCAAGACGTAAAAGAAAGCGCTACTTGGGAGGCAACCCAATACATTGAAAAAAAAAAAAAAACATGGCAGAATGATGGAGCCTTCACAAAGGTTGTTTGCTTGAAGCCCCACTACTGGGCAAAACTCTAGAAGCGGAAGGCATAGATGCGGGAGGCATAGAAGCTGGAGGCATCGGAGCGGAAGGCGTCGGAGCAGGAGGCATCGGAGCTAGAGCATTCCAGGCCTCAATACTTGGCCAAACGCTGGACGAGCCAGGAAAAATGTGCCTCTGGAAGTAAGCCGCAAGCCTTTGACGGTCACTTTGCATCCGACCATTGGATTCTTGCAGCTCATCAAGCTTCATCTTCATACCCGTCGAATAGTTGTTGGCAAGCACGTGCAAACTTCTATTCTCGTCCTTAAGCAGTTTGATCTCCTGCTTGAGACTTTCCACCTCTGCCATCAATGATTCCACCTGACGGGAGCGAGCAAGCAGGCGTTGGCCCATGTTGGACACAGAACTCGCACACTGAACACTAAGTGCGAGGGACTCTTGAACGGCCAACTCATCGGACCCTCCTGACAACAGCCTACTATCTTTTGGAGTGAGGAGGTTCCTAGCTACTATTGTAGCTGTTGTGGCGTCCTGCATCACAGAGTCTTCACCTGTAAGAGGACCGTTAGAAGATAAGAAAGAAGGGTGCCATACGTTACCTTGACGCGGCGCGCCCGTATCACTGCTGAGACTCAATTCTAAGCTAAGGTTCGATGGGTTTGCCATTTTTTTCAAAAGTGTTCAAAAGAGAAGAGATGGATGGAGTTAAAATTTCAAAGGGCCGGAGACGATGTTCAAGAATGGGAAATCTTTAGAGTGTGTTTGTTGGCGATGATCGATACCTCTATAAGAAGCCAAGGCGACGCGTCCACCGATTCAAAACGCCGGAATTTCCGGCGGAAGTTCGGCGACGCTTTCTCTGCTTTTCAGAAAACGCGTTCAACTTTGTCAAAAGTTCACGTGGAGGTCATCATCGCAGCTACACTTTTGCCGACAAGCGTAAATTTCGACGACGCTTTCTCTGCTTTTCAGAAAACGCGTGCGACTTTGTCAAAAGAGCTCTGACAGAGCCGCATCCGCACTACCACGTGTCGTTCATAAAGCGAAGGGGCGCTGATGCGAGATTTATACGCGCATAAATTAAACCCTCTTTTCGTCAAATTGTAGTATATGTATAAGTAGGGATCGTTCTAGACCGGGGATTAGGAGGGATTGTTAACCACTTGGATTTGACTCAAAAACGTAAAATAACAATATGAAACACTATACTAGACTCAAAGAATACGAACCTAAAACTTTAAAACACTAAAACAAACCAAAAGACTCAAAACAACACAAACACACTCAAATCTGCCTAAAAACCACTTTCTGGGCAGATTTGAGCACAAACACAAATTTGGACGAAACTAAGTTGTAACTTGACTCAAGACTCTTAAAAACACAAACTAAATGTATTTCAAACTAATCTAACACTTTAAAACACTAAGACAAACCAAAAGACTCAAACATCACCCAAAACACTCAAAACTGCCTTAAAATCACTTTCTGGGCAGTTTTGAGCACTTTGGTGAATTTGGACGAATTTGTGTAACAAACTGAATCAAAACTCTTATAAACACAAACTAAGACACTTTCTAACTAAATTAGACAATAAAGTAAAGGGGGAATGAGTTTTGGACGAAATTAAATTAAATGTACAGATTCAAATTAAAACAGATAGTAAAGATGAAATTGATGGAATTGAATGGATGGGAACCTAGCTAAGGGGTTCATCTCCATACATGTTATACTTGCATAATAAAATGATTTCCAATTGCATTTCAATAAACCATGAATTCTCAACACCCCAAGTTAACCGTGATGCACTAATTAACCTTCAAATCTTCCTAACGTTATTGAATTGGATGATGCATGCGACAATTCAAAACATTCCCCACAAGTCCTCAACATGAATGCATAGAAGAGATACAAGCAAGAATCATTAAGCTCTATGAAAATTATAAGTGTTGACGAGGCATTCGTTACTATGGATTGCATGAAACTTATGCCAAGAATTCGTTTAACGCGATTGTTTGTAAGCAACCTCCACTACTTGTGAATATAAGTTCGTAACTATTAGGTGAAACTCACTTATATTCTAGCGTCATATTCATGCATGAAAATTAAGCGTGCACTCTCAATTAAACATACATAAATAAGTTATCAATCAAACAGTTAAACAAATTGAAACCACAACTTATGAAACGCAATTAGAAGTAATCAAATCAAAATGCAAGCATAAATATATATTTCGAATCACCCCCTAACAAAGGGGGGTTTAGTTCCTCATAACTTTGAAATCAAAGAAACACCTAAACATTCCAACAACTCAAACTTGAATTGTATGAACGTTTAGGCCCTCTTATCTTCCATTCCTCATTCGTACAAAACAAAGAGTATTGAAATTAAACCTTGAAATCAAAGAAACACCTAAACATTCCAACAACTCAAACTTGAATTGTATGAACGTTTAGGCACTCTTCTCTTCCTCTTCGTTGTAGAACAAGGTCTAAGGTGAGGTTTGGTGGTGTGAATGGTTTGGGGAATGGTGTTTGGATTAATAGGGAAGAGAAAAGTGTTTTGGTGGCTGCTGCAAGGGTGTGGAGAGGTTTTGACGAATTTCTGGAATATGGAAGAGTGAATGAGAATGAATGAATGTTGTGTGAAGTGTGTATGGTTTTTATAGGGAGATGAATGGATGGGAGAGGGAACATGACAGCTAGGTTAAGTGAATGCATGTGCAAAACAGCTAGGATGGCTGAAATTGTAAGGGGAATGCATGTGCAATGTTGGAAATCTGATGGGAGAAAGGTGGATGCATGTGTTGGCTGATTTAAAGAATGTGAGGGAATGATGAAAGGGGAAACATGACAGCTAGGTTATGATGATGAGTGCATGTGGCTGATTTATGAAGAGTGAATGCATGTGGCTGCAAGGTGTGAATGATTATGGGTGCATGTGGCTGCAATGGATTAGGAATCCTTCAATTTCGTCCATTCCTTTTGCACCAAACATAAGCTATCCATTCCAAGTCCAATTTTGCTCCAAAATGCTCCAAAATGCATCTTTTTGCTTCCTTAGCCATATGAACCTAAAAACACACGAAAATAGCTTAAAGTACTAAAATAACTAAAGAAACATAACGTAAATGCACGAGAACAAGCCATTTAAGTCGCATGAATATGCTCCTATCAAATACCCCCACACTTATCTTTTGCTAGTCCTCGAGCAAAACAAAACAACAAAAGAACACGAAACTAGACAAAACGAACAAAACACCACCTACACCTTCCAACAATCGTCTTACGGATTTCCAATGCCCATGACAAGTTAAAAATCATTATTCCCACAGATTTTAGCCATCTTTACACTTAAATACATTCTTAATCATAGTCACCACATACTAGTTCACAATTAAGCATTTAAAACCATGATTTGAATGTAGTAACATGCCTTAGAGAATTTCCTCAATTCCTTACTAGAATGCACTCTATTTTCACACAGATTTTCTGACTACACACCCTACACTAGTTATATGTGAGAGATTGATGTGACATGAAAGACTAGTATCTCACATATGTTATAACAAAGAAAGCATTTTCTGGATTTACGATAATGACATGAATATGATCTCATGAATGGAATGCTACTACTTAGAATGAGAACCAGTGATTCCATAAGCTCATACCAAATTCAAACTCCACAAATTGAACACATAACATCAAGATAGAAGTTGAGGGTTGTAACGGGGCTAAGGGTAATGGTTTAACAAAGAAAGGTAAAGTAAAACAAAGGTTCTTAAAGCAATAGTGAGCAAAGTATTGAATTAGGCACTTAGAATTCCCTTTAGAACGCAGAAGTCAACTTTGAACACCCAAGGGGAAGTCACACAAAACTTAGGGCCATATTCAAACTTTTTTGGCCCTTTCTTCAACAATCACACTTGTGAGTCCATTCTCACTTATTTTCACTCTTTTTCTTTCTTTTCTTCTTCTTTTTCTCACATTTTTTTTTCTTTTTCCCGTGCCTCCTTTAAGACTTAGGCACATACATACACACAAAAATCCCTTCCCCCACACTTATTTTCTGCAACATATTAATCAAAAGGAATTCATTTAAGTCATGCTCACTATACTTCAAGAACAAGGGTATAGGAAAGTCCTACTCTAGGCTAGGTAAGGGGTGATGTGGTTAACAAAGAAAATAGGCTGAAAAGGCTAAAAAGGGTTAAAACTTACAACAAATAAGAAATATGAAAAGGGATAGGCTTTTTTTTTGCTTTGGCTTGACTAACAACTTCATCTTATTATATGTTATGCAAACAATATCATGCTTTGAATGAAACGGATATAAGTTCTAGCATTTAGTTCTATTATGATACAATTGCATTCTAAGTAGCAACCAAGCAAGGAATAATGAGATCATGCAACAACTTTAGAAAACAAAGAATCACAGAAAATAACTCTCCAAAGAAGGTAATAGCTCGAGTCTCACAGGGTTGTAGCATTTGTTTGAGTTCCTTCCTTCAAGCATGTTACAAAAACGAATTTTTCTTTTATGATTGCATGTGAAGTCATACATTATAACCATAACCAAGCATATACCAAGAGTAAATCAAACTTTTCTCCATGTTTATAACTCTTTTTAACAGTCATGCAATTACAAACCAAATCCTTATCATTGTGTTGGAAGGTACCCTAAGACACAAACACACAAAAACGACTCAAAACACTCTTTTTAGGCTTTTCAAAACATGTTTTTCAAATTTTTATGTGATTTTCGGAGTTATAAAAACAAAACATAATAAAACACTCTAAAACAACTTAAAAACACCTTAAAACAGCAAGGAACAACATTTGAAGTTATGGGTGATAAAATCCCACGAATTTGCATTAACAACATTAGTTACCCCCCCCACACTTAAATCAAACATTGTCCTCAATGTTTTAAGCATAGATTCACACAAAGCATAAGTAAACACACAAAAAGCACTTAAACATATTAAACATGGCAGAATGTAATTAACAAAGAGAAGAGTTTAGGGACGCAAATCTGGTTATGGAGTGTAAATTCCCTCTTCTCCTTGGTGATTGCATTGAGGCTTTGATCTTTGTGATTCCACAGGCTCATTCTTGAACTGGTTTCCTCCCATCGTTGATTTTCCTTTGTGCTACTCTTGAACTGGGCAGCAGGATTCTTTTGGTCTCCCCCGAAGGTCTGAGCTTACTCCTTTGGTCTGTTTCTTTGTTCAATCTTTCCAATTCGTATTGAAAAGGGTTGGAGTATAACTCAGCCTATGTTTGTCTCCACATGCTTCAATGTATCATTTTCCCTTGCCTTACTCGCTCCCTTTGCAGAAGTGGTCCCTTCTCCGGAAGTGTGTCAACCGTTGAAGATGACTACTCGAGAGGAACGCTAGGTAAGCAATCAGGAATGCATTCCTGATTGCTTTCGTTTACTTTGCCATGCGAGTAATAACAAGGACAAAGGAAAGGACAGGGAAAGAGCATGATATGAGATACTTTTGCTTTAGACCTTGATGATATGAGATACCTTTGCTTTTGAAGAAACGGCGAATGAAGCGTATTTGTTGTGGTTGTCTCCACATGCTTCGCTCGACCGTTTCCTTCTGCCTTATTTGTACTCCAGGTTTCTGGTATCTTCTTTGGGGGAGAAAAAATTGAGTATTTCAAGAGGCTTTGCTGGGAGTGCGCCCTCAGAGGTGCTGAAGAGTTGGACATTTTCTTCAGGTCTGCCTTGCCATAAAAGACGAAGGTCGACATATATAGAGATAATATCAAGTGGTGGTATTGTTCTTTTACCCGTGTCGACAAACGTCTCTTCGATTTCTGAACGAACGCCTCTTCGATTTCTGCACGACGCCCCTTCGATTTCTGAACGACACGTAGTAGTGCGTACGCGGCTCTGTCTGAGCTCTTTTGACAAAGTCGCACGCGTTTTCTGAAAAGCAGAGAAAGCGTCGCCGAAATTTCCGCTTGTCGGCAAAAGTGTAGCTGCGATGATGACCTCCACGTGAACTTTTGACAAAGTTGCACACGTCTTCTGAAAAGCCGAGAAAGCGTCGCCAAAATTACGCCGGAAATTCCGGCTTTTTGAATCGGTGGACGCTTCGCCTTGGCTTTTTTATTGAGCTATCGATCACCACAACATACACACTCTTAAGATTTTCCATTCTTGAACATCGTCTCCGGCCCTTTGAAATTAACTCCATCCACCCCTTCTCTTTGAACACTTTTGAAAAATGGCAAACCCATCGAACCTTAGCTTAGAATTGAGTCTCAGCAGTGATACGGGCGCGCCCCGTCAAGGTAATGTATGGCGTCCTTCTTTTTTATCTTCTAACGGTCCTCTCACAGGTGAAGACTCCGTGATGCAGGACGCCACAACAGCTACAATAGTAGCTAGAAACCTCCTTACTCCAAAAGATAGTAGGCTGCTGTCAGGACGGTCCGATGAGTTGGCCGTTCAAGAGTCCCTCGCACTTAGTGTTCAGTGTGCGAGTTCTGTGTCCAACATGGGCCAACGCCTGCTTGCCCGCTCCCGTCAGGTGGAATCATTGATGGCGGAGGTGGAAAGTCTTAAGCAAGAAATCAAACTGCTTAAGTACGAGAATAGAAGTTTGCATGTGCTTGCAAACAACTATTCGACGGGCATGCAGAGGAAGCTTGATGAGCTGCAAGAATCCAATGGTCGGATGCAAAGTGACCGTCAAAGTGACCGTCAAAGGCTTGCGGCTTACTTCCAGAGGCACATTTTTCCTGGCTCGTCCAGCGTTTGGCCAAGTATTGAGGCCTGGAATGCTCTAGCTCCGATGCCTCCTGCTCCGATGCCTTCCGCTCCGATGCCTCCCGCTTCTATGCCTCCCGCATCTATGCCTTCCGCTTCTAGAGTTTTGCCCAGTAGTGGGGCTTCAAGCAAACAACCTCTGTGAAGGCTCCATCTTTCTCCATGTTTAGTGAACTTTTTTTTTTCTTTTTTTTTTTTTTTTTTTAATGAACAAGGTTTGTTTTATTCAGTGCATTGGGTTGCCTCCCAAGTAGCGCTTTCTTTTACGTCTTGCAGCCGGACGAAGAACCCAATCACTCCAGGATGTGTTCACGAATCGGATGAGAACTCCGAGTCATAAACTAGTACCTAGAACAACAAACAAAACAAGATTAAGAAACTGGAATAAAATAAAAACAAACGAAAATAAAACAATCCAAGGAATTAGCAAATTTTCTAATCCCCGGCAACGGCGCCAAAATTTGATGCGAGATTTATACGCGCATAAATTAAACCCTCTTTTCGTCAAATTGTAGTATATGTATAAGTAGGGATCGTTCTAGACCGGGGATTAGGAGGGATTGTTAACCACTTGGATTTGACTCAAAAACGTAAAATAACAATATGAAACACTATACTAGACTCAAAGAATACGAACCTAAAACTTTAAAACACTAAAACAAACCAAAAGACTCAAAACAACACAAACACACTCAAATCTGCCTAAAAACCACTTTCTGGGCAGATTTGAGCACAAACACAAATTTGGACGAAACTAAGTTGTAACTTGACTCAAGACTCTTAAAAACACAAACTAAATGTATTTCAAACTAATCTAACACTTTAAAACACTAAGACAAACCAAAAGACTCAAACATCACCCAAAACACTCAAAACTGCCTTAAAATCACTTTCTGGGCAGTTTTGAGCACTTTGGTGAATTTGGACGAATTTGTGTAACAAACTGAATCAAAACTCTTATAAACACAAACTAAGACACTTTCTAACTAAATTAGACAATAAAGTAAAGGGGGAATGAGTTTTGGACGAAATTAAATTAAATGTACAGATTCAAATTAAAACAGATAGTAAAGATGAAATTGATGGAATTGAATGGATGGGAACCTAGCTAAGGGGTTCATCTCCATACATGTTATACTTGCATAATAAAATGATTTCCAATTGCATTTCAATAAACCATGAATTCTCAACACCCCAAGTTAACCGTGATGCACTAATTAACCTTCAAATCTTCCTAACGTTATTGAATTGGATGATGCATGCGACAATTCAAAACATTCCCCACAAGTCCTCAACATGAATGCATAGAAGAGATACAAGCAAGAATCATTAAGCTCTATGAAAATTATAAGTGTTGACGAGGCATTCGTTACTATGGATTGCATGAAACTTATGCCAAGAATTCGTTTAACGCGATTGTTTGTAAGCAACCTCCACTACTTGTGAATATAAGTTCGTAACTATTAGGTGAAACTCACTTATATTCTAGCGTCATATTCATGCATGAAAATTAAGCGTGCACTCTCAATTAAACATACATAAATAAGTTATCAATCAAACAGTTAAACAAATTGAAACCACAACTTATGAAACGCAATTAGAAGTAATCAAATCAAAATGCAAGCATAAATATATATTTCGAATCACCCCCTAACAAAGGGGGGTTTAGTTCCTCATAACTTTGAAATCAAAGAAACACCTAAACATTCCAACAACTCAAACTTGAATTGTATGAACGTTTAGGCCCTCTTATCTTCCATTCCTCATTCGTACAAAACAAAGAGTATTGAAATTAAACCTTGAAATCAAAGAAACACCTAAACATTCCAACAACTCAAACTTGAATTGTATGAACGTTTAGGCACTCTTCTCTTCCTCTTCGTTGTAGAACAAGGTCTAAGGTGAGGTTTGGTGGTGTGAATGGTTTGGGGAATGGTGTTTGGATTAATAGGGAAGAGAAAAGTGTTTTGGTGGCTGCTGCAAGGGTGTGGAGAGGTTTTGACGAATTTCTGGAATATGGAAGAGTGAATGAGAATGAATGAATGTTGTGTGAAGTGTGTATGGTTTTTATAGGGAGATGAATGGATGGGAGAGGGAACATGACAGCTAGGTTAAGTGAATGCATGTGCAAAACAGCTAGGATGGCTGAAATTGTAAGGGGAATGCATGTGCAATGTTGGAAATCTGATGGGAGAAAGGTGGATGCATGTGTTGGCTGATTTAAAGAATGTGAGGGAATGATGAAAGGGGAAACATGACAGCTAGGTTATGATGATGAGTGCATGTGGCTGATTTATGAAGAGTGAATGCATGTGGCTGCAAGGTGTGAATGATTATGGGTGCATGTGGCTGCAATGGATTAGGAATCCTTCAATTTCGTCCATTCCTTTTGCACCAAACATAAGCTATCCATTCCAAGTCCAATTTTGCTCCAAAATGCTCCAAAATGCATCTTTTTGCTTCCTTAGCCATATGAACCTAAAAACACACGAAAATAGCTTAAAGTACTAAAATAACTAAAGAAACATAACGTAAATGCACGAGAACAAGCCATTTAAGTCGCATGAATATGCTCCTATCAGGCGCCTGTGCAGAAATCGAAGGGGCGTCCGTTCAGAGATCGAAGAGCCGTTTGCTCAGAAATTGAAGAGACGTTTGTCGACAAAGGTAAAAGAACAGTACCACCACTTGATATTATCTCTATATATGTCGACCTTCGTCTTTTATGGCAAGGCAAACCTGAAGAAAATGTCCAACTCTCCCTCACCTCTGAGGGTGCACTCCCAGCAAAGCCTTTCGAAATACTCAATTCTTTCTTCTTCCCCAAAGATGATACCAGATGCCTGGAGTACAGATGACCCAGGAGGAAATGGCGGATTGAAGTGTGCTGATTCATTCACCGCTTCTTCAAAAGCAAAGGTATCTCATATCATCAAGGTCAAAAGCAAAAATATCTCATATCATGCTCTTTCCCTGTCCTTTTCTTTGTCCTTGTTCTTACTCGCATGGCAAAGTGAAAGAAGCAATCAGCCGGCACTTGGAGTCAGTCTTCCGATCTGGATCCGACTGCCTGGAATTTATTCCTGATTGCTTACCTAGCGTTGCTCTCGAGTAGTCATCTTCAACGGTTGATACACTTCCAGAGAAGGGACCACTCCTGCAAAGATTGAACAAAGAAACAGATAAAAGGGGAAAGCTCAGACCTCCGGGGGAGACCAAAAGAATCCTACTGCCCAGTTCAAGAGTAGCACAAAGGAAAATCAACGATGGGAGGAAACCAGTTCAAGAATGAGCCTGTGGAATCACAAAGATCAAAGCCTCAATGCAATCACCAAGGAGAAGAGGGAATTTACACTCCATAACCAGATTTGCGTCCCTAAACTCTTCTCTTTGTTAATTACATTCTGCCATGTTTAATATGTTTAAGTGCTTTTTGTGTGTTTACTTATGTTTTGTGTGAATCTATGCTTAAAACATTGAGGACAATGTTTGATTTAAGTGTGGGGGGGTAACTAATGTTGTTAATGCAAATTCGTGGGATTTTATCACCCATTACTTCAAATGTTGTTCCTTACTGTTTTAAGGTGTTTTGAAGTTGTTTTAGAGTGTTTTTAGTGTGTTTTGTTTTTATAACTCCGAAAATCACATAAAAATTTGAAAAAAATGTTTTGAAAAACCTAAAAAGAGTGTTTTGAGTCGTTTTTGTGTGTTTGTGTCTTAGGGTACCTTCCAACACAATAATGAGGATTTGGTTTGTAATTGCATGACTGTGAAAAAGAGTTATAAACGTGGATGAAAGTTTGATTTACTCTTGGTATATGTGGTACGAGAATTATACGCACACAAATTAAACCCTCTTTTTATCAATTGTAGTGAAGAATGTAAGTAGGGATCGTTCTGGACCGGGGATTAGGAGGGATTGTTAATCACTTGGATTTGACTCAAAAACGTAAAAACACAATATAAAACACTATACTAGACTCAAAGAATGCAAAACTAAACTTTAAAACACCAAAACAAACCAAAAGACTCAAAACAGCACCAAAACACTCAAAACTGCCTTAAAAACACAATCTGGGCAGTTTTGAATACTAGACACAACTTGGACGAAAATTGGTTTTAACTTGACCTAAGACACTTAAAAACACAAACTAAAGTGATTTCTAACTACTATGACTCAACAAAGTAAAGGGGGATTGGTTTTGGACGAAATTAAAAACAAAACAAACTTTTTAAATTAGAACAGATTGTAAAACGAATTTGATGGAATTGAATGGATGGGAAGCTAGCTAAGGGGTTCATCTCCACACATGTTATACTTGCATATAAAACGATTTCCAATTGCTTTTCAATAACCCATGAATTCTCAACGCCCCAGATTAACCGTGAATTGCACTAATTAACCCTCAGATTTTCCTAACGTTATTGAATTGGATGATTGCATACGACAACCCAAAACATTCCCCACAAGTTCCCTACATGAATTGCATAATAGAGACACAAGCAAGAATCATTAAGTTCTTTGAAAACCATAAGCATTGACGAAGCACTCGTTACTATGAATTGCATGAAACTTATGCCAATAATTTACTTAACGCAATTGAGATCATGAACTTTTACTACTTGTGAATATAATTCCATAACGATTAGGTGAAATTTCCTTATATCCTAGCATCCAATTTATGCATGATAATTAAGCGTGCACTCTCAACCAACACACACAAATCAATATAATTCACATAGAAGTAAATTGAATTCACAACTTATGAAACGCAATTAGAAGTAATCAAATCATATTGCAAGCATAAACATGTATTTCGAATCCCCCCCTAGCCAAGGGGGGGTTTAGTTCCTCATATGCACAAAACAAAGAGAATTGAAATTAAACATTGAATTCAAAGGAAAAGAAACACCTAGAAATTCCAGCGACGCGAACTTGAATTGCATGAACTTCCGAGCTTCCTTGTCCTCCTCCTTGGTGCGGCAAAGGTCTAGGGACAGGTTTAGGGCCTTAGGTGTATGGATGCATGGTTATGGAGGGATGTAGTAGTGTTTAGGGGAAGGGGATGGTGCGGCAAAGCTTAAAACTAAGGAGAAAGGTGTTTGGTGGCTGCGGCAAGGGTGTGAAGAGGGTTGGACGAATTTCTGGAATTAATGAATGTGTATGAGAGGTGGTGATCTGATCTAGGGGTTAATATGAGTATATATAGGCACTTAAAACCCTAGGGTAATCAGATATGGACTTGAATAACCCAAATCCACAAGGAAATAGGCTTAGAAATCAGAAATAGAAAGGGATAATGCTTCCTAGGTGCGGCAGGTAAGGAGATAAGGTGATAAGGCTTCTAGAATGCCTTGCAAGGCAAGGGAAATCAGCTTTCTAGAAGGATTTGGGGCGCCACCTTTGTAGGAGATAAGATAAGGTTCCTAGAATCATGTTTTAAGGGCCAAATTTGTAGGGAAAAAGGGATAAGGGTGCGGCACCTTTGTAGGAGCATATTTAGGCGACTTACTTAGCTTGTTTTCGTGCATTTATATTGTTAATTCATAGTTGTTTTAGTAGTTTAAGCCATTTTCGTGTGTTTTTAGGTTCATATGGCTAAGGAAGCAAAAAGTTGCATTTTGGAGCATTTTGGAGCAAAATTGGACTTGGAATGGATAGCTTATGTTTGGAGCAAAAGGAATGGACGAAATTGAAGGATTCCTAATCCATATCAGCCACATGCACATTCAATCATTCACACCAAAACCTTGCACATGCTTTCCCATTTCATTATTCATTCTCTTTGCACCACCAATTCAGCCACATGCACCCTTTAATCATTCAACCATGCAGCCACACATTCACCCACATGCATTCCCCTTACAATTTCAGCCATCCCACTTCATCATTGCACATGCATTCACCCTTTAATCCATTGCAGCCACATGCACTCCCATTTTCTCCCAAAACATTGCACATGCATTTTCAGCTTTCCACCAAGTTCCTAGCTGTCATATTCCCTCTTTTTCACCTATAAATAAGCACCCATTGCAACCACATTTCATACACACTCTTCCATATTCAGAAAATCATCTCTCATACACATTCATTCACGCCAGAAATTCATTCCCTCTCTCTAACACTGCCATACTTCACCATTCTTCATATTTTCTGCCCAAAAACACTCCTTGCCTTCCCCTACATCCATCCCTACCCTAAACACATCATTCTACATCATCCATAACCCCCAAAACTCACCAAAACCCCTTGTGCTGCAGCAACTAGAGGAGAAGAGGCCTAAACGTTCATACAATTCAAGATTGAGTTGTTGGGATTTTTAGGTGTTCTTCGTTCTTGTTTTCAATGTTTACTTTGTTATTACTCTCTAAGTTTGTTGTAATCATGAGTGGCTAAACCCCCCTTGGCTAGGGGGGATTCGAAATATATGTTTATGCTTGCATTTTGATTTGATTACTTCTAATTGCGTTTCATAAGTTGTGGATTCAATTTGTTTAACCGTTTGATTGATAACTTATTTATGTATGTTTATTGAGAATGCGCGCTTAATTTTTATGCATGGATATGACGCTAGAATATAAGTGAGTTTCACCTAATCGTTATGAACTTATATTCACAAGTAGCGGAGGTTGCTTATAAACAATCGCGTTAAACGAATTCTTGGCATAAGTTTCATGCGTATTCCATAGTAACGAATGCCTCGTCGATGTTTATGATTTCCGTTGAACTTAATGATCTTTGTTGATTGTCTCTATCATGCGTATTCCATAGTTAGGGACTTTGATTAGGAATAATTTGGTTGTAATGCGTATTCCATTCAATCCAATGAATCTAGGGAAATCTGAAAGTTAATTTAAGCGGACCTAATTAACTTGGAGCATTGAGAATTCATGGTTTGTTGAAACGCAATTGGAAATCGTTTTATTATGCAAGTATAACATGTATGGAGATGAACCCCTTAGCTAGCCTTCATTCCATTCAAATTCTATCACACATTCACATTTACATTTTGCTTTAATTTACAATCTGTACATTTAGTTTAATTTCGTAAAAATCTAAATCCCCCTTTACTTTTTGTCCAATTTAGTTAGAAAGTATCTTAGTTTGTGTTTTTAAGAGTTTTGATTAAATTTATTTCCCAATTTCGTCCAAATTCACCAAAGTGTTCAAAACTGCCCAGAAAGTGTTTTTAAGGCAGTTTTGAGTGTTTTGGGTGATGTTTGAGTCTTTTAGTTTGTTTGAGTATTTTAAATTTTAGGTTTGCATTCATTAAGTCTAGTTTAGTGTTCTAAATATTGTTTTTACGTTTTTGAGTCAATTTCACATTGGTTAGCATCCCTAGTTAATCCCCGGTCTAGAACGATCCCTATTTGCTCATATACTACAATTGTCATCCATAGGGTTTAATTTGTGTGTCAAGTTAATTTTCATATCACCTACTTCAACTAGGAACCCTTGCTCAAGTAGGAATCATCATCTTCAAGTCTTCAATTTCGTCCATCCTCTTGGCTCCAAGCATATGATGTCCATTCCAAGCTCTAATTTGCTCCAAAAGGCTCCAAAATGCATCCTTTTGCATACTTTGCCCTTAAAACCTGAAAATACATAAAACTAGCTTAAAAGACTACTTTACTAAGGAAAAACACTATAAATGCACAAAAACAAGCTAAACTAAGGTGCATAAATATGCTCCTATCAATATGCTTGGTTATGGTTATAATGTATGACATCACATGCAATCATAAAAGAAAAATTCGTTTTTGTAACATGCTTGAAGGAAGGAACTCAAACAAACGCTACAACCTTGCGAGACTTGAGCCTAAACGTTCTTTGGAGAGTTATTTTCTGTGATTCTTTGTTTTCTAAAGTTGTTGCATGATCTCATTATTCCTTGCTCGGTTACTACTTAGAATGCAATTGTATCATGATAGAACTAAATGCTAGAACTTATATCCGTTTCATTCAAAGCATGACATTGAATTGCATAATATATATCAAGATGAAGTTGTGTAATTGCCACCATAGCCAAATAGCCTTACTTCCCATATTTCGTATATATTAGTTTTAACCCCGTTGAGCCTCGTTTAGCCTATTTTCTTTGCTAACCACATCACCCCTTACCTAGCCTAGAGTAGAACTTTCCTATACCCTTGTTCTTGAAGTATAGTGAGCATGACTTAAATGAATTCCTTTTGAGTTACATTATGCAAGAAAATGAGTGTGGGGGAGTAAAAGTTTGTTCTTACGTTTATATGTATGTTTTGAGATACAAAAGAAAAAGAAGAAGAAAAGAAAGAAAAGGAGTGAAAATAAGTGAGAATGAACTCACGAGCATTGATGGTTGAAGAAAGGGTCCAAAAAAGTTGAATATGGCCCTAAGTTTTGTGTGACTTCCCCTTGGGTGTTCAAAGTTGATTTTTGCGTTCTAAAGGAAATTCTAAGTGCCTAATTCAATACTTTGCTCACTACTGCTTTAAGAACCTTTGTTTTCCCTTTCCTTTCATTGTTAGCCAACTCCCCAAGCCCCGTTACAACCTTTGACTTCTATCTTGATCGTTATGTGTTCAATAATGTGGAGTTTGGAATTGATATGAGCTTATGGAATCACTGGTTCTCGTTCTAAGTAGTAGCATTCCATTCATGAGATCATATATATACATGTTAATAATTCCAGAAAATGCTTTTCTTGGTTATAACATATGTGAGTGTTCGTCTACATGTTTACATCAATCTTCTCACATATACCTAGTGTAGGGAGTGTAGTCAGAAAATCTGTGTGAAAAACGAGAGTACATCTAGTAAGGAATTGAGGGAATTCTCTAAGGCATGTTACTACATTCGAAATGTGTTTTAAATGCTTAATTGTGAACTAGTATGTGGTGACTATGATTAAGAATGTACTTAAGTGTAAAGATTGCTAAAATCTGTGGGAATAATGATTTTTAACTTGTCATGTGCATTGGAAATCCGTAAGACGATTGTTGGAAGGTGTAGGTGGTGTTTTGTTCGTTTTGTCTAGTTTCGTGTTCTTTTGTTGTTTTGTTTTGCTCGAGGACTAGCAAAAGATAAGTGTGGGGGTATTTGATAGGAGCATATTCATGCGACTTAAATGGCTTGTTCTCGTGCATTTACGTTATGTTTCTTTAGTTATTTTAGTACTTTAAGCTATTTTCGTGTGTTTGTAGGTCCAAAGGGCTAAAGGAGCAAAAAGATGCATTTTGGAGATTTTTGGAGCACTTTTGGGCTAAGGATGGATAGCTTATGCTTGGAGCCAAAGTGTTGGACGAAATTGAAGACCTAATTGAAGACCAAAGTGTTGAAACCTTGTTCCCTTTAGTTTTAGGACATTTAAAACCATTCATATTCTCCCATAGCCGTGACTTCCCCTTATTTCCAACATAATTCACATGCATTTCAGATTGCATTCCCATTCTTTAATTCAACCAACACAACCATGCACTCCACATGCATTTCCACCCTTACAAGACCCTAATCATTCATCCACACAATCTGCCATCGTTCACACAAACACCATCATTGCCATGCATTCCATTCCATCTCCCATTTCAGATTGCATTTCATTCATTCCAACCAAGCCACATGCACTCCCTTTAAATATATTCAACCTAGCTGTCATTCCACTACATTGCACATGCATTCCCATCAGATTTCCATCATATTCACATGCATTCCATCCTTTAAAACTTTGCACATGCATTCAACATACACAACCTGCCATCATTGCAGAAAATCACTCCCATCCATTTCATCATTGCAGCCACATATAGCTTTAATACATGCAAACACATGCATTTCCACCCACATGCACCCATAATCATTCACACCTATCAGCCACATGCATTCACTCTTTATAAATCAGCCACATGCATTCAATCATTCACTCCACCACTTTGCAGCCATCCCACATGCATTTCCACCTATAAATATGCATCCATTGCAGCCACAAAGGGGGGGATCCATTCACCACAGAAATAAGGCCTTTGTGCCAGAAATTCACCCATTCCATACATTCCCATCCATTCATACACATTTCAGTCACAACACTTCTTCCATTTCAGAATGTAGACATCAAACCACCCTTGCCGTGCTCTCCCTTACAATCCAAACACCATCCTTCCATTTTCACCACTCCCCAAACCATTCACACCATCAAACTATCCTTAGACCTTGTGCTACAACGAAGAGGAAGAGAAGAGTGCCTAAACGTTCATACAATTCAAGTTTGAGTTGTTGGAATGTTTAGGTGTTTCTTTGATTTCAATGTTTAATTTCAATACTCTTTGTTTTGTACGTATGAGGAATGGAAGAGAAGAGTGCCTAAACGTTCATACAATTCAAGTTTGAGTTGTTGGAATGTTTAGGTGTTTCTTTGATTTCTCTTTGTTTTGTACCATGAGGAACTAAAATCCCCTTTAGCTAGGGTGTGATTCAAAATATATGTTTATGCTTGCATTTTAATTTGATTACTTCTAATTGCGTTTCATAAGTTGTGGATTCAATTTGTTTGACCGTTTGATTGATAACTTATTTATGTATGTTTATTGAGAGTGCACGCTTAATTTTCATGCATGAATATGACGCTAGAATATAAGTGAGTTTCACCTAATAGTTACGAACCTATATTCACAAGTAGTGGAGGTTGCTTATAAACAATCGCGTTAAACGAATTCTTGGCATAAGTTTCATGCAATCCATAGTAACGAATGCCTCGTCAACGCTTATAATTTTCATAGAGCGTAATGATTCTTGCTTGTATCTCTATTATGCATTCATGTAGGGGACTTGTGGGGAATGTTTTGAATTGTCGCATGCGCTAACCCATCCAATTCAGTAACGTTAGGAAGATTTGAAAGTTAATTAGTGCATCACGGTTAACTTGGGGTGTTGAGCATCATGGTTTACTGAAATGCAATTGGAAATCATTTTATTATGCAAGTATAACATGTGTGGAGATGAACCCTTTAGCTAGCCTTCATTCCATTCAATTCCATCCATTTCATCTTTACTATCTGTTTTAATTTAAATCTGTGCATTTAGTTTAATTTCGTTCAAAATCTAATTCCCCCTTTACTTTAATGTCCAATTTAGTTAGAAAGTGTTTTAGTTTGTGTTTATAAGTGTTGTGATTCAATTTATTACATAAATTTGTCCAGATTCACCAAAGTGCTCAAAACTGCCCAGAAAGTGATTTTAAGGCAGTTTTGAGTGTTTTGGGTGATGTTTGAGTCTTTTGGTTTGTCTTAGTGTTTTAAAGTGTTAGATTAGTTAGAAATACATTTAGTTTGTGTTTTTAAGAGTCTTGAGTCAAGTTACAACTTAGTTTCGTCCAAATTTGTGTTTGTGCTCAAATCTGCCCAGAAAGTGGTTTTTAGGCAGATTTGAGTGTGTTTGTGTTGTTTTGAGTCTTTTGGTTTGTCTTAGTGTTTTAAAGTTTAGTTTTGAATTCTTTGAGTCTAGTATAGTGTTTCATATTGTTATATTACGTTTTTGAGTCAAATCCAAGTGATTAACAATCCCTCTTAATCCCCGGTCCAGAACGATCCCTACTTGCATACTTACTACAATTGATAAAAAGAGGGTTTAATTTGTGTGCGTATAAATATCGCATCATTGATGAGCTGCAAGAATCCAATGGTCGCATGCAAAGTGACCGTCAAAGGCTTGCGGCTTACTTCCAGAGGCACATTTTTCCTGGCTCGTCCAGCGTTTGGCCAAGTATTGAGGCCTCGAATGCTCTATCTTCGATGCCTCCCGCTCCGATGCCTTCCGCCCCTATGCCTTCCGCCTCGATGACTTCCGCCTCTAGAGTTTTGCCAAGGAGTGGAGCTTCAAGCAAACAACCTTTGTGAAAGTTACATTATTTTGCCATGTTATTATTATTATTATTATTTTTTTTTTCAATGTATTGGGAATGCAATCTGAAATGCATGTGAATTATGTTGGAAAGAAGGGGAAGTCACGGCTATGGGAGAATATGAATGGTTTTAAATGTCCTAAAACTAAAGGGAACAAGGTTTCAACACTTTGGTCTTCAATTAGGTCTTCAATTTCGTCCAACACTTTGGCTCCAAGCATAAGCTATCCATCCTTAGCCCAAAAGTGCTCCAAAAATCTCCAAAATGCATCTTTTTGCTCCTTTAGCCCTTTGGACCTACAAACACACGAAAATAGCTTAAAGTACTAAAATAACTAAAGAAACATAACGTAAATGCACGAGAACAAGCCATTTAAGTCGCATGAATATGCTCCTATCAATGAGCATATGGTGTCACTGGTTCTCGCATCTAAGTAGTAGCATTCCATTCATGAGATCATATCTAAACATGTTTAATTACTCCAGAAATTTCTTTGTTATAACGTATGTGAGTACTAGTCTTTCATGTTTACATCAATCTTCTCACATATAACTATTGTAGGGTGTGTAGTCAGAAAATCTGAGTGAAAATTGAGTGCATAACTAGTGAGGAATTGAGGGAATTCTCTAAGGCATGTTACTACATTCAAAATGTGTTTTAAGTGATTAAATGCGAATTAGTGAATGGTGACTATGATTAAGTATGTGCTCGAGGGGAAGGAAGACTAAAAGCTATGTGAGTAATGATCTTTGACATATCATGTTTCATTGGAAATCCCTGAGGCAAATGTTGGAAGGTTTAGGTTTTGTTTTGTTTGTTTTGTTTCGTCTTCTTTTCTTTAGTTGTTTTGTTTTGCTCGAGGACTAGCAAAAGCTAAGTGTGGGGGAATTTGATAGGAGCATATTCATGCGACTTATTTAGCTTGTTCTCGTGCATTTATGTTGTGTTTCCTTAGTTATTTTAGTGTTTAAAGTCACTTTTGTGTATTTTCAGATTATAAGGCAAAAGTGTGCAAGAAGATGCAAATTGGAGTCTTTTGGAGCAAAAGAGGAATGAATGAGTTGAAGACTTGAAGAAACGATGAATTCCTACTCCAACGATGAATTCCTACTCAAACGAGGATTCCAACTCAAACAAGGTTTCTGATAGGAGCATATTCATGCGACTTAAATGGCTTGTTCTCGTGCATTTACGTTATGTTTCTTTAGTTATTTTAGTACTTTAAGCTATTTTCGTGTGTTTGTAGGTTCTAAGGGCAAAGTATGCAAAAGGATGCCTTTTGGAGCCTTTTGGAGCAAATTAGAGATTGGAATGGATATCATATGCTTGGAGCCAAGAGGATGGACGAAATTGAAGGATTCCTAATCCATTGCAGCCACATGCACATTCAATCATTCACACCAAAACCTTGCACATGCTTTCCCATTTCATTATTCATTCACTTTGCAGCCACCATTCCCCCTTTAATCCACATGCTCTCCCATTTCAGATTGCATTTTCACTCACCACAAACAAGTCACATGCATTCATCAACATATCTAGCTGTCATTCACATGCATTTCATTCATCATTTCCACCCCCACATGTCCCTTTAATCATTCAAACATGCAGCCACACCTTCACCCACATGCACCATTCAAACATACACCCAAACACCACCAGAAATCATCATTGCCGTGGGTACCTATCCCATTTCAGATTGTCATTCCACTTCATTGCACATGCATCTTCATAATTCAACACATGCATTCATTATTTATTTACTTTGCATCCTTTAATTTAATCACATGCACATTCAAACAAACACAATCATTCCAGCCATACCTTGCATTTTCAGATTGTTCCTCCATCATTGCACCACAATGCAGCAACATGCACTTGTTCCTCTAACATTTCAGCCACTTGCACTCCCATTCTCTCCCAAAACCGTGCACATGCATTCTCCTTGCATTTCCAGCCATTCCACATGCTATTTCAGCCACATGCACTCATAATCATTCAACCAACTTTGCACATGCATTCATCATCATAACCTAGCTGTCATGTTCCCCCCATTTCACCTATAAATAAGCATCCATTGCATTCATTCTCACACATTCATTCACAACAGAAATTGGTCCCTTGGGGCCGTGCCCTTCACAAAGTCCATCCATTCCATTCATACACTCATCCATTGCAGAAATGTAGACCATCAAACCATCCTTGTGCCGTGCTCTCCCTTACAATCCAAACACCATCCTTCCATTTCCACCACTCCCCAAACCATTCACACCATCAAACTATCCCTAGACCTTGTGCTACAACGAAGAGGAAGAGAAGAGTGCCTAAACGTTCATACAATTCAAGTTTGAGTTGTTGGGAATGTTTAGGTGTTTCTTTGATTTCAAGGTTTAATGTCAATACTCTTTGTTTTGTACGAATGAGGAATGGAAGATAAGAGGGCCTAAACGTTCATACAATTCAAGTTTGAGTTGTTGGAATGTTTAGGTGTTTCTTTGATTCTCTTTGTTTTGTACCATGAGGAACTAAAATCCCCTTTAGCTAGGGGGTGATTCGAATATATGTTTATGCTTGCATTTTGATTTGATTACTTCTAATTGCGTTTCATAAGTTGTGGATTCAATTTGTTTAACCGTTTGATTGATAACTTATTTATGTATGTTTATTGAGAATGCGCGCTTAATTTTCATGCATGAATATGACGCTAGAATATAAGTAAGTTTCACCTAATCGTTATGAACTTATATTCACAAGTAGTGGAGGTTGCTTATAAACAATCGCGTTAAATGATTTCTTGGCATAAGTTTCATGCAATCCATAGTAACGAATGCCTCGTCAACACTTATAATTTTCATAGAGCGTAATGATTCTTGCTTGTACCTCTTCTATGCATTCATGTTGAGGACTTGTGGGGAATGTTTTGAATTGTCGCATGCATCATCCAATTCAATAACGTTAGGAAGATTTGAAGGTTAATTAGTGCATCACGGTTAACTTGGGGTGTTGAGAATTAATGATTTATTGAAACGCAATTGGAAATCATTTTATTATGCAAGTATAACATGTGTGGAGATGAACCCTTTAGCTAGCCTTCATTCCATTCAATTCCATCCATTTCATCTTTACTATCTGTTTTAATTTAAATCTGTGCATTTTATTCAATTTTCGTCAAATCTAATTCCCCCTTTACTTTAATGTCCAATTTAGTTAGAAAGTGTTTTAGTTTGTGTTTATAAGAGTTTTCATTCAATTTATTTCCCAAATTCGTCCAAATTCACCAAAGTGCTCAAAACTGCCCAGAAAGTGATTTTAAGGCAGTTTTGAGTGTTTTGGGTGATGTTTGAGTCTTTTGGTTTGTCTTAGTGTTTTAAAGTGTTAGATTAGTTTGAAATACATTTAGTTTGTGTTTTTAAGAGTCTTGAGTCAAGTTACAACTTAGTTTCGTCCAAATTTGTGTTTGTGCTCAAATCTGCCCAGAAAGTGGTTTTTAGGCAGATTTGAGTGTGTTTGTGTTGTTTTGAGTCTTTTGGTTTGTCTTAGTGTTTTAAAGTTTAGTTTTGCATTCTTTGAGTCTAGTATAGTGTTTTATTTTATGTTTTTACGTTTTTGAGTCAAATCCAAGTGATTAACAATCCCTCCTAATCCCCGGTCCAGAACGATCCCTACTTATACATATACTACAAATTGACGAAAAGAGGGTTTAATTTATGCGCGTATAATTCACGCATCAAATTTTGGCGCCGTTGCCGGGGATTAGTAAATTTGCTAATTCCTTGGATTGTTTTATTTTCGTTTGTTTTTATTTTATTCCAGATTCTTAATCTTGTTTTGTTACTTGTTCTAGGTACTAGTTTATGACTCGGAGTTCTCATCCGATTCGTGAACATATCCTGGAGTGATTGGGTTCTTCGTCCGGCTGCAAGACGTAAAAGAAAGCGCTACTTGGGAGGCAACCCAATACATTGAAAAAAAAAAAAAAAAAAAAAAAAAAAACATGGCAGAATGATGGAGCCTTCACAAAGGTTGTTTACGTGAACCCCTGATGCGAGAATTATACGCGCATAAATTAAACCCTCTTTTTGTCAATTGTAGTATAAGTATAAGTAGGGATCGTTCTGGACCGGGGATTAGGAGGGATTGTTAATCACTTGGATTTGACTCAAAAACGTAAAAACAAAGTTGAAAACGTTCACAAAGACTCAAAGGAATCAAAACAAGTTCAAAAGACTCAAAACTGCCTAAAAACACTAACTAGGCAGTTTCTGAACTTAAACCCAATATTGGACGAATTTAAGATTATGGTTTGATTCAAACGTAAAAACACAATATAAAACACTATACTAGACTCAAAGAATGCAAAACTAAACTTTAAAACACTAAAACAAACCAAAAGACTCAAACATCACCCAAAACACTCAAAACTGCCTTAAAATCACTTTCTGGGCAGTTTTGAGCACTTTGGTGAATTTGGACGAATTTGTGTAACAAATTGAATCAAAACTCTTATAAACACAAACTAAGACACTTTCTAACTAAATTAGACAATAAAGTAAAGGGGGATTGAGTTTTGGACGAAATTAAATTAAATGTACAGATTCAAATTAAAACAGATAGTAAAGATGAATTTGATGGAATTGAATGGATGGGAAGCTAGCTAAGGGGTTCATCTCCACACATGTTATACTTGCATAATAAAATGATTTCCAATTGCGTTTCAATAAACCATGAATTCTCAACACCCCAAGTTAACCGTGATGCACTAATTAACCTTCAAATCTTCCTAACGTTATTGAATTGGATGATGCATGCGACAATTCAAAACATTCCCCACAAGTCCTCAACATGAATGCATAGAAGAGATACAAGCAAGAATCATTAAGCTCTATGAAAATTATAAGTGTTGACGAGGCATTCGTTACTATGGATTGCATGAAACTTATGCCAAGAATTCGTTTAACGCGATTGTTTATAAGCAACCTCCACTACTTGTGAATATAAGTTCGTAACTATTAGGTGAAACTCACTTATATTCTAGCGTCATATTCATGCATGAAAATTAAGCGTGCACTCTCAATTAAACATACATAAATAAGTTATCAATCAAACAGTTAAACAAATTGAAACCACAACTTATGAAACGCAATTAGAAGTAATCAAATCAAAATGCAAGCATAAATATATATTTCGAATCACCCCCTAACAAAGGGGGGTTTAGTTCCTCATAACTTTGAAATCAAAGAAACACCTAAACATTCCAACAACTCAAACTTGAATTGTATGAACGTTTAGGCACTCTTCTCTTCCATTCCTCATACGTACAAAACAAAGAGAATTGAATTTAAACATTGAGATCAAAGAAACACCTAAACATTCCAACAACTCAAACTTGAATTGTATGAACGTTTAGGCACTCTTCTCTTCCTCGTTGTTGTAGCACAAGGTCTAAGATGAGGTTTGGTGGTGTGAATGGTTTGGGGAATGGTGTTTGGATTAATAGGGAAGAGAAAAGTGTTTTGGTGGCTGCTGCAAGGGTGTGGAGAGGTTTTGACGAATTTCTGGAATATGGAAGAGTGAATGAGAATGAATCAATGTTGTGTGAAGTGTGTATGGTTTTTATAGGGAGATGAATGGATGGGAGAGGGAACATGACAGCTAGGTTAAGTGAATGCATGTGCAAAACAGCTAGGATGGCTGAAATTGTAAAGGGAATGCATGTGCAATGTTGGAAATCTGATGGGAGAAAGGTGGATGCATGTGTTGGCTGATTTAAAGAATGTGAGGGAATGATGAAAGGGGAAACATGACAGCTAGGTTATGATGATTAGTGCATGTGGCTGATTTATGAAGAGTGAATGCATGTGGCTGCAAGGTGTGAATGATTATGGGTGCACGTGGCTGCAATGGATTAGGAATCCTTCAATTTCGTCCATTCCTTTTGCACCAAACATAAGCTATCCATTCCAAGTCCAATTTTGCTCCAAAATGCTCCAAAATGCATCTTTTTGCTTCCTTAGCCATATGAACCTAAAAACACATGAAAATAGCTTAAAGTACTAAAATAACTAAAGAAACATAACGTAAATGCACGAGAACAAGCCATTTAAGTCGCATGAATATGCTCCTATCAAATACCCCCACACTTATCTTTTGCTAGTCCTCGAGCAAAACAAAACAACAAAAGAACACGAAACTAGACAAAACGAACAAAACACCACCTACACCTTCCAACAATCGTCTTACGGATTTCCAATGCACATGACAAGTTAAAAATCATTATTCCCACAGATTTTAGCCATCTTTACACTTAAATACATTCTTAATCATAGTCACCACATACTAGTTCACAATTAAGCATTTAAAACCATGATTTGAATGTAGTAACATGCCTTAGAGAATTTCCTCAATTCCTTACTAGAATGCACTCTATTTTCACACAGATTTTCTGACTACACACCCTACACTAGTTATATGTGAGAGATTGATGTGAACATGAAAGACTAGTATCTCACATATGTTATAACAAAGAAAGCATTTTCTGGATTTACGATAATGACATGAATATGATCTCATGAATGGAATGCTACTACTTAGAATGAGAACCAGTGATTCCATATGCTCATACCAAATTCAAACTCCACAAATTGAACACATAACATCAAGATAGAAGTTGAGGGTTGTAACGGGGCTAAGGGTAATGGTTTAACAAAGAAAGGTAAAGTAAAACAAAGGTTCTTAAAGTAATAGGAAGCGAAGTAATGAAATTGACACTTAAACTCATTTTTAATGGCAGAAATCAACTTTTAAACACAAGGGAAGATTCATGCAACAACTAGGGTCAAATTCACTCTTTTGGACCCTTCCTTCAATAACCAATGCTTGTGAGATCATTCTCACTTATTTTTCAACTCTTTTTTCTTTCTTTTCAACAATTTTTTTCTTTATTTCATTCTTTGGCCGTGCCCTATTATCTTCCCCCACACTTATTTTCTGCAGTATATTGATCAAAAGGAGTTCATTCTAAGTCATGCTTCACTATCCTTTAAGAACAAGGGGTTAACAAAGAAAATAAGCTTGAAAAGGCTCAAAAGGGTTAAAACTTACAACAAATAAGAAATATGAAAAGGGATAGGCTTTTTGGCTTTGGCTTGACTAACAACTTCATCTTATTGTATGTTATGCAAACAATATCATGCTTTGAATGAATTGGGCATGAGTTCTAGTATTTGGAACTATAATGAAATGCATTCCAAGTAGCAACCAAGCAAAGAATGATGAGATCATGCAACAACTTTAGAAAACAAAGAATCACAGAAAATAACTCTCCAAAGAAGGTAATGGCTCGAGTCTCACAGGGTCGTAGCGTTTGTTTGAGTTCCTTCCTTCAAGCATGTTACAAAAATGAATTTTTCTTTTATGATTGCATGTGAAGTCATATATTATAACCATAACCAAGCATATACCAAGAGTAAATCAAACTTTTCTCTATGTTTATAACTCTTTTTAACAGTCATGCAATTTACAAACCAAATCCTTATCATTGTGTTGGAAGGTACCCTAAGACACAAACACACAAAAACGACTCAAAACACTCTTTTTAGGCTTTTCAAAACATATTTTTCAAATTTTTATGTGATTTTCGGAGTTATAAAAACAAAACATAATAAAACACTCTAAAACATCTTAAAAACACCTTAAAACAGCAAGGAACAACATTTGAAGTTATGGGTGATAAAATCCCACGAATTTGCATTAACAACATTAGTTACCCCCCCACACTTAAATCAAACATTGTCCTCAATGTTTTAAGCACAGATTCACACAAAACATAAGTAAACACACAAAAAGCATTTAAACATACTAAACATGGCAGAATGTAATTAACAAAGAGAACAGTTTAGGGACGCAAATCTGGTTATGGAGTGTAAATTCCCTCTTCTCCTTGGTGATTGCATTGAGGCTTTGATCTTTGTAATTCCACAGGCTCATTCTTGAACTGGTTTCCTCCCATCGTTGATTTTCCTTTGTGCTACTCTTGAACTGGGCAGCAGGATTCTTTTGGTCTCCCCCGGAGGTCTGAGCTTTCCCCTTTTATCTGTTTCTTTGTTCAATCTTTGCAGGAGTGGTCCCTTCTCTGGAAGTGTATCAACCGTTGAAGATGACTACTCGAGAGCAACGCTAGGTAAGCAATCAGGAATAAATTCCAGGCAGTCGGATCCAGATCGGAAGACTGACTCCAAGTGCCGGCTGATTGCTTCTTTCACTTTGCCATGCGAGTAAGAACAAGGACAAAGAAAAAGACAGGGAAAGAGCATGATATGAGATACTTTTGCTTTTGACCTTGATGATATGAGATACCTTTGCTTTTGAAGAAGCGGTGAACGAATCAGCACACTTCAATCCGCCATTTCCTCCTGGGTCATCTGTACTCCAGGCATCTGGTATCATCTTTGGGGAAGAAGAAAGAATTGAGTATTTCGAAAGGCTTTGCTGGGAGTGCACCCTCAGAGGTGAGGGAGAGTTGGGCATTTTCTTCAGGTTTGCCTTGCCATAAAAGACGAAGGTCGACATATATAGAGATAATATCAAGTGGTGGTATTGTTCTTTTACCTGTGTCGACAAACGTCTCTTCGATTTCTGAACGGACGCCTCTTCGATTTCTGCACGACGCCCCTTCGATTTCTGAACGACACGTAGTAGTGCGTACGCGGCTCTGTTTGAGCTCTTTTGACAAAGTCGTACGCGTTTTCTGAAAAGCAGAGAAAGCGTCGCCGAAATTTACGCTTGTCGGCAAAAGTGTAGCTGCGATGATGACCTCCACGTGAACTTTTGACAAAGTTGAACGCGTTTTCTGAAAAGCCGAGAACGCGTCGCTTAACTTACGCCGGAAATTCCGGCTTTTTGAATCGGTAGACGCGTCGCCTTGGCTTTTTATAGAGCTATCGATCACCACAACAAACACACTCTGAAGATTGCCCATTCTTGAAAATCGACTCCGGCCCTTTGAGAATTAACTCCATCCACCCCATCTCTTTGAACACTTTTGAAAAAACGGCAAACCCATCGAACCTTAGCTTAGAATTGAGTCTCAGCAGTGATACGGGCGCGCCGCGTCAAGGTAATGTATGGCGCCCTTCTTTCTTATCTTCTAACGGTCCTCTCACAGGTGAAGACTCCGTGATGCAGGACGCCACAACAGCTACAATAGTAGCTAGGAACCTCCTCACTCCAAAAGATAGTAGGCTGCTGTCAGGACGGTCCGATGAGTTGGCCGTTCAAGAGTCCCTCGCACTTAGTGTTCAGTGTGCGAGTTCTGTGTCCAACATGGGCCAACGCCTGCTTGCCCGCTCCCGTCAGGTGGAATCATTGATGGCGGAGGTGGAAAGTCTTAAGCAAGAGATCAAACTGCTTAAGTACGAGAATAGAAGTTTGCATGTGCTTGCAAATAACTATTCATCGGGCATGAAGAGGAAGCTTGATGAGCTGCAGGAATCCAATGGTCGAATGCAAAGTGACCGTCAAAGTGATCGTCAAAGGCTTGCAGCTTTCTTCCAGAGGCACATTTTTCCCGGGTTATCCAGCGCTTGGCCAAGTATTGAGGCCTGGAATGCTCTAGCTCCGATGCCTTCCGCTCCGATGGCTTCCGCTCCGATGCCTCCCGCTTCTATGCCTCCCGCTTCTATGCCTTCCGCTCCTATGCCTTCCGCTCCGACGCCTCGTAGTGGGGCTTCACGTAAACAACCTTTGTGAAGCTCCATCTTTCTCCATGTTTAGTATCTTTTTTTCTTTTTTTTTTTTTTTTTATTTTATTTTATTTTTTTTTTATGAACATGCTTTGTTTTATTTAGTGCATTGGGTTGCCTCCCAAGTAGCGCTTTCTTTTACGTCTTGCAGCCGGACGAAGAACCCAATCACTCCAGGATATGTTCACGAATCGGATGAGAACTCCGAGTCATAAACTAGTACCTAGAACAAGAAACAAAACACAAATCAGAAACTAAAACTAAAATACATAATAAAAACGAACAATCCAAGGAATTAGCAAATTTTCTAATCCCCGGCAACGGCGCCAAAATTTGATGCGAGAATTATACGCGCATAAATTAAACCCTCTTTTTGTCAATTGTAGTATAAGTATAAGTAGGGATCGTTCTGGACCGGGGATTAGGAGGGATTGTTAATCACTTGGATTTGACTCAAAAACGTAAAAACAAAGTTAAAAACGTTCACAAAGACTCAAAGGAATCAAAACAAGTTCAAAAGACTCAAAACTGCCTAAAAACACTAACTAGGCAGTTTCTGAACTTAAACCCAATATTGGACGAATTTAAGATTATGGTTTGATTCAAACGTAAAAACACAATATAAAACACTATACTAGACTCAAAGAATGCAAAACTAAACTTTAAAACACTAAAACAAACCAAAAGACTCAAACATCACCCAAAACACTCAAAACTGCCTTAAAATCACTTTCTGGGCAGTTTTGAGCACTTTGGTGAATTTGGACGAATTTGTGTAACAAATTGAATCAAAACTCTTATAAACACAAACTAAGACACTTTCTAACTAAATTAGACAATAAAGTAAAGGGGGATTGAGTTTTGGACGAAATTAAATTAAATGTACAGATTCAAATTAAAACAGATAGTAAAGATGAATTTGATGGAATTGAATGGATGGGAAGCTAGCTAAGGGGTTCATCTCCACACATGTTATACTTGCATAATAAAATGATTTCCAATTGCGTTTCAATAAACCATGAATTCTCAACACCCCAAGTTAACCGTGATGCACTAATTAACCTTCAAATCTTCCTAACGTTATTGAATTGGATGATGCATGCGACAATTCAAAACATTCCCCACAAGTCCTCAACATGAATGCATAGAAGAGATACAAGCAAGAATCATTAAGCTCTATGAAAATTATAAGTGTTGACGAGGCATTCGTTACTATGGATTGCATGAAACTTATGCCAAGAATTCGTTTAACGCGATTGTTTATAAGCAACCTCCACTACTTGTGAATATAAGTTCGTAACTATTAGGTGAAACTCACTTATATTCTAGCGTCATATTCATGCATGAAAATTAAGCGTGCACTCTCAATTAAACATACATAAATAAGTTATCAATCAAACAGTTAAACAAATTGAAACCACAACTTATGAAA
This sequence comes from Pyrus communis, assembly GCF_041283825.1. NCBI lineage: Eukaryota > Viridiplantae > Streptophyta > Magnoliopsida > Rosales > Rosaceae > Pyrus > Pyrus communis. The sequence goes on along the minus strand of NC_142570.1, from coordinate 15,356,708 downwards.
CGCAATTAGAAGTAATCAAATCAAAATGCAAGCATAAATATATATTTCGAATCACCCCCTAACAAAGGGGGGTTTAGTTCCTCATAACTTTGAAATCAAAGAAACACCTAAACATTCCAACAACTCAAACTTGAATTGTATGAACGTTTAGGCACTCTTCTCTTCCATTCCTCATACGTACAAAACAAAGAGAATTGAATTTAAACATTGAGATCAAAGAAACACCTAAACATTCCAACAACTCAAACTTGAATTGTATGAACGTTTAGGCACTCTTCTCTTCCTCGTTGTTGTAGCACAAGGTCTAAGATGAGGTTTGGTGGTGTGAATGGTTTGGGGAATGGTGTTTGGATTAATAGGGAAGAGAAAAGTGTTTTGGTGGCTGCTGCAAGGGTGTGGAGAGGTTTTGACGAATTTCTGGAATATGGAAGAGTGAATGAGAATGAATCAATGTTGTGTGAAGTGTGTATGGTTTTTATAGGGAGATGAATGGATGGGAGAGGGAACATGACAGCTAGGTTAAGTGAATGCATGTGCAAAACAGCTAGGATGGCTGAAATTGTAAAGGGAATGCATGTGCAATGTTGGAAATCTGATGGGAGAAAGGTGGATGCATGTGTTGGCTGATTTAAAGAATGTGAGGGAATGATGAAAGGGGAAACATGACAGCTAGGTTATGATGATTAGTGCATGTGGCTGATTTATGAAGAGTGAATGCATGTGGCTGCAAGGTGTGAATGATTATGGGTGCATGTGGCTGCAATGGATTAGGAATCCTTCAATTTCGTCCATTCCTTTTGCACCAAACATAAGCTATCCATTCCAAGTCCAATTTTGCTCCAAAATGCTCCAAAATGCATCTTTTTGCTTCCTTAGCCATATGAACCTAAAAACACATGAAAATAGCTTAAAGTACTAAAATAACTAAAGAAACATAACGTAAATGCACGAGAACAAGCCATTTAAGTCGCATGAATATGCTCCTATCAACCCCTACCACGAGGCGTCGGAGCGGAAGGCATCGGAGCCGAAGGCGTCGGAGCGCGAGGCATCGAAGAAGAGACCTCAATACTTGGTGGAACGCTAGATGAGCCAGGAAAAATGTGCCTCTGGAAGAAAGCCGCAAGCCTTTGACGGTCACTTTGCATTCGACCATTGGATTCTTGCAGCTCATCAAGCTTCCTCTTCATGCCCGATGAATAGTTATTTGCAAGCACATGCAAACTTCTATTCTCGTACTTAAGCAGTTTGATCTCTTGCTCGAGACTTTCCACCTCTGCCATCAATGATTCCACCTGACGAGAGCGGGCAAGCAGGCGTTGGCCCATGTTGGACACAGAGCTCGCACACTGAACACTAAGAGCGAGGGACTCTTGAACGGCCAACTCATCGGACCGTCCTGACAGCAGCCTACTATCTTTTGGAGTGAGGAGGTTCCTAGCTACGATTGTAGCTTTTGTGGCGTCCTGCATCACAGAGTCTTCACCTGTAAGAGGACCGTTAGAAGATAAGAAAGAAGGGCGCCATACGTTACCTTGACGCGGCACGCCCGTATCACTGCTGAGACTCAATTCTAAGCTAAGGTTCGATGGGTTTGCCATTTTTTTCAAAAGTGTTCAAAGAGATGGGGTGGATGGAGTTAATTATCAAAGGGCCGGATGATAGGAGCATATTCATGCGACTTAAATGGCTTGTTCTCGTGCATTTACGTTATGTTTCTTTAGTTATTTTAGTACTTTAAGCTATTTTCGTGTGTTTTTAGGTTCATATGGCTAAGGAAGCAAAAAGATGCATTTTGGAGCATTTTGGAGCAAAATTGGACTTGGAATGGATAGCTTATGTTTGGTGCAAAAGGAATGGACGAAATTGAAGGATTCCTAATCCATTGCAGCCACATGCACCCATAATCATTCACACCTTGCAGCCACATGCATTCACTCTTCATAAATCAGCCACATGCACTCATCATCATAACCTAGCTGTCATGTTTCCCCTTTCATCATTCCCTCACATTCTTTAAATCAGCCAACACATGCATCCACCTTTCTCCCATCAGATTTCCAACATTGCACATGCATTCCCCTTACAATTTCAGCCATCCTAGCTGTTTTGCACATGCATTCACTTAACCTAGCTGTCATGTTCCCTCTCCCATCCATTCATCTCCCTATAAAAACCATACACACTTCACACAACATTAATTCATTCTCATTCACTCTTCCATATTCCAGAAATTCGTCAAAACCTCTCCACACCCTTGCAGCAGCCACCAAAACACTTTTCTCCTCCATTGCAGCCACTCCAACCACTCCCCAAACCATTCACACCATCAAACTATCCTTAGACCTTGTGCCACAACGAAGAGAAAGAGAAGAGTGCCTAAACGTTCATACAATTCAAGTTTGAGTTGTTGGAATGTTTAGGTGTTTCTTTGATTTCAATGTTTAAATTCAATTCTCTTTGTTTTGTAATCATGAGGAACTAAACCCCCTTTACCTAGGGGGTGATTCGAAATATATATTTATGCTTGCATTTTGATTTGATTACTTCTAATTGCGTTTCATAAGTTGTGGATTCAATTTGTTTAACTGTTTGATTGATAACTTATTTATGTATGTTTATTGAGAGTGCACACTTAATTTTCATGCATGAATATGACGCTAGAATATAAGTGAGTTTCACCTAATAGTTACGAACTTATATTCACAAGTAGTGGAGGTTGCTTATAAACAATCGCGTTAAACGAATTCTTGGCATAAGTTTCATGCAATCCATAGTAACGAATGCCTCGTCAACACTTATAATTTTCATAGAGCTTAATGATTCTTGCTTGTATCTCTTCTATGCATTCATGTTGAGGACTTGCGGGGAATGTTTTGAATTGTCGCATGCATCATCCAATTCAATAACGTTAGGAAGATTTGAAGGTTAATTAGTGCATCACGGTTAACTTGGGGTGTTGAGAATTCATGGTTTATTGAAATGCAATTGGAAATCATTTTATTATGCAAGTGTAACATGTATGGAGATGAACCCCTTAGCTAGGTTCCCATCCATTCAATTCCATCACATTCATCTTTACTTTCTGTTTTTATTTACAATCTGTTCATTTTATTTAATTTCGTCAAAACCAATCCCCCATTTATTTTAAAGTGTTAGATTAGTTAGAAATACATTTAGTTTATGTTTTAAAGTGTTTTGATTCAATTTATTTCACAAATTCGTCCAAATTCATCAAAGTTCTCAAAACTGCCCAGAAAGTGATTTTAAGGCAGTTTTGAGTGTTTTGGGTGATGTTTGAGTCTTTTGGTTTGTCTTAGTGTTTTAAAGTGTTAGATTAGTTAGAAATACATTTAGTTTGTGTTTTTAAGTGTTTTGATTCAATTTATTTCACAAATTCGTCCAAATTCATCAAAGTGCTCAAAACTGCCCAGAAAGTGATTTTAAGGCAGTTTTGAGTGTTTTGGGTGATGTTTGAGTCTTTTGGTTTGTTTTAGTGTTTTAATGTTTAGTTTTGCATTCTTTGAGTCTTGTATAGTGTTTCATATTGTTATTTTACGTTTTTGAGTCAAATCCAAGGGATTAACAATCCCTCCTAATCCCCGGTTAAGAACGATCCCTACTTACATACTTATACTACAATTGACAAAAAGAGGGTTTAATTTATGCGCGTATAATTCTCGCATCAAATTTTGGCGCCGTTGCCGGGGATTAGCAACTTTGCTAATCCTTTGGATTGTTATTTTCGTTTTCTTATTAGTTTTAGTTTTAGTTTCTGTTATGTATTTCAGTTTTAGTTTTTGATTTGTATTTTGTTTGTCGATTTTAAGTACTAGAGAAGCACAACATGGCACTAGATAATGCTTCTCTTTTGTCACAGCTCATGGAAAAGTCCCAAATGCAAAGCGTTGGTACATTTTCAAGGAATGATGGGTTTTCCAATACTTACAATTCGGATTGGAGTGATCATTCAAACTCTATGTGGTGGGAACCTCAACATGTTCAACAAGAAGGATATTGGCAGCCATATGAGGATTTCTATTCAACGCCTATGCAGCCACCACAACCTGCCCAAAGCGATGTAGGTAATTCAAGTGATAATGATAAGATTTTTCAATTACTTACTACTTTGACGCAGGGAGTCCAACTTCAAAACAAAGAGAGGGAAAATCAAGACAAAAGGTTGGACTACTTGGAAAAGCAAATTGGGCAGATAGCGGAGTTTGTAGAACAAATTTGCGACCAAGGCGAACTTCCTAGTTCAACCATTGCAAATCCGAAGGGAGAATTTGAAACTGCCAATGCTTTCATGTTGAGAAGTGAAAAGGAGGTTGGAACGGACCCTCAACCATCAAAATCAAATCACAAGGAAGAGGAATACACCCCCACGGAAAGGGTGGAAACACCTTTGTCGGAGGCACCTATTGCTCCTACGCCATCTAATTCAAGTAAGGTTGTTCCAAATTTAATTAGTTCTAACCCCATTCCACCTAATATCCCTATTCCTTGCAGGTTCATGAATTCCAAGGAAGAAGAAAGTGAAAAAGACATCTTGGAAGCACTTCCAAAGGTGCAAAGTAGGGAATATCATGAATTCATCAAAGAGGACGGTCTTGAGGCAAACAACCCCAAAGAAGTTGAATTTTATGACACAAGACAAGGACCAATCCTCACATCAAATCTGTCCAAGGGCAAAGTTCCTGAAATGTTCAAAGAAGATGTGTTTATCCTTGAGTTCATGTCGGAGCACATAAGTAAGCCACCTCCTCCAATTTCAATTTTCTTTTATACTAACATGTTGTTAATGATTCAGGCATCCAATCTTGAATTTAAACTATTACCGGATCATTTCAAGTATCACCGCCCATTCAAAGATAAATTCCATGCCGATTGAAAAAGAAGAAAAAAAAAAAAAAAAAAAAAAAAAAAAAAAAAAAAAAAAAAAAAAGCAGATGTAGCCTTCACAGAGGTTGTTTGTTTGAAGCCCCACTACGTGGCAATACTCTTGAAGCGGAAGGCATAGAAGCGGAAGGCATAGAAGCAGAAGGCATCGAAGCGGGAGGCATCGGAGCGGAAGCCATCGGAGCGGAAGGCATCGGAGCTAGAGCATTCCAGGCCTCAATACTTGGCCAAGTGCTGGATGACCCAGGAAAAATATGCCTCTGGAAGTAAGCCGCAAGCCTTTGACGGTCACTTTGACGATCACTTTGCATACGAACATTGGATTCTTGCAGCTCATCAAGCTTCCTCTTCATGCCCGTCGAATAGTTGTTTGCCAGCACATGCAAACTTCTATTCTCGTACTTAAGCAGTTTGATTTCTTGCTTAAGACTTTCCACCTCCGCCATCAATGATTCCACCTGACGGGAGCGGGCAAGCAGGCGTTGGCCCATGTTGGACACAGAACTCGCACACTGAACACTAAGTGCGAGGGACTCTTGAACGGCCAACTCATCGGACCGTCCTGACAGCAGCCTACTATCTTTTGGAGTAAGGAGGTTTCTAGCTACTATTGTAGTTGTTGTGGCGTCCTGCATCACGGAGTCTTCACCTGTGAGAGGACCGTTAGAAGATAAAAAAGAAGGACGCCATACATTACCTTGACGGGGCGCGCCCGTATCACTGCTGAGACTCAATTCTAAGCTAAGGTTCGATGGGTTTGCCATTTTTCAAAAGTGTTCAAAGAGAAGGGGTGGATGGAGTTAATTTCAAAGGGCCGGAGATGATGCGAATTATATAAGCACACAAATTAAACCCTCTTTTTGACAATTGTAGTATAGATATAAGTAGGGATCGTTCTAGGCCGGGGATTAGGAGGGATTGCTAACCTAATAAAAATTGACTCAAAGAAGTTAAAATAAGCTTTAAAACACTTTAAATAAACTCAAAACACTCTTACTAACTTGTATGACTCAAAACAACTTTAAAAGACTCAAAACAACTTAAAACAACCAAAAGACTCAATTTAGACTCTAGGACTTAATTTGGACGAAAATACACTTGGTTTTGACTCTAAAGACTCAAAAAGACTCTTTTGGACAGATTTGGAACAAATAAGAAAGGGGGTTTTGATTTTGGACGAATTTAAAAGAAAACAAGTAACTTAAAACTTTAAAACAGATTTTGGACGAATTTTAGAAAAACTAATGGATGATGGGATAGCCAAGGGATACTTTTCCACACATGATACTTTCTAACATAAATTGATTTCCAGTTGCTTTTCCGATAAACCATGAACCTCAACACCCCAGATTAACCGTGACATCACTAATTAACCCTCAGATTTCCCTTAAGTTAGTGGATTGGATGACATCATACGACAACCCAAAGCATTCCTCAAAACGTCCCCTACATGACATCATAATAGAGATACGGTTAAAGATCATTACGTTCAATGGAAATCATAAGTATTGACAAAGCACTTGTAACTATGACATCATGATACGCATGCTAGGAATTTACTTAACATGATTGTGAAAACAACCTTAACTACTTGTGAATATAAGTTTGTGACGATTATGTGAAACACCCTTATATTCTAGCACCAAATTCAAGCATGCAAATTAAGTAGGCCTCCCTAATAAACATACAAGAATAAGTTATCCATCAAACGGTTAAGTAAATTGCATTCACAATTTATGAAATCACAACTGGAATTTATCAACGCATATTATAAATGTAATCATGGTTTCAAAGCATCCCTAGGCTAAAACGAGTTTAGCCTCTCATGTTCATGACAAAACAAAGCAATATAGATTTAAACATTGAAAATAAAAGATAGATTACACCTAGACACGTCCAACACTCCACTTGAATGTACAAACGCCCAAGGCTTGGTCTTCTTTTCCTCCTCCTTGCTAGATCACGGCACAAGGGTCTATGGTGAGTTGTGGATGATTTTCTGGGTTTTGGATGGGTTTAGGTATGTATGGTGGTGCGGCAAGGGGTTGTGGTGGTGTATGGAGGTTGGGATGGATGTATGGAGGTAGGGGAGTGATGGATGGGTGAATGCAAGGTCACGGCAAAGGATTGATTTCTGGAGGAGTGTATGAATGTTGTGTGAAGGGTGGTCGTGATTAAATGGCACGGCAAGGCTGTTTATATAGGCTAGTATGGCACACTTAGTGTAGGAAAAGGATTGCCTAATCCTATTGAAAAAGGGGTATCTTAAGGCAGAAACCAAAGGGAATTGGAAATAGGGAATTCGGCTAGGATTTAGGGATTCTAGAAGGTCTTTGGTGCGGCACATGCATAGGGCTGAGATAAGGTTTCTAGAAGGGAAGGTTTAGGCAGATTCCTAAACCTAAAGGGCCAAGGATACATGATATTTGTGTAGGAAAAGGATTGCAATTCCTAAACCTACAAGGAATGGAGTTCTTGCGGCAATTTAGTGGATAAGGCTTCTAGAAACTGAATTATGTGCCTAAATGTGTAATTGATTCTCCCTAAGTAGCTAGGTTTAGGTCCCAATCTGATTTGGATAGGATAGGATAAGATAATGTTAGAGATAGGATAGGATAAGGTATGGATAAGGTTGGATAAGATAAGGTTTGGATAAGATAAGGTTTGGATAAGGTTCCTTGTTTCTTGCTTCTTCCTTATCTTCATTGGAATAGAACTTCTTCCACCAGATTTGTAGCCTTTCCTAGCTCTTCTAGTCTTCAATTTCGTCCATCCTCTTTGCTCCATGATTAAGCTATCCATTCCATGCCTAAAAATGCTCCAAATAGCCTCAAAATGCACTTTCTTGCTCCTTTTGCCATTAGGACCTAAAAACACACGAAAATACTTTAAAAGACTGAAATACATAGTAATTAACTCACTAAGTGTAAGGAAACAACACAACTAAATAGCATAAATATGCTCCTATCAAATTCCCCCACACTTAGCTTTTGCTAGTCCTCGAGCAAAACGAAATAAATTAAAAACAAAACACATTCTAAACCTTCCAACATGTATCTCAGGGATTTCCAACGAACATGACACATTAGAGAACATCATTCCCACGGTTTTTAGCTTTCTTTACACTTCACAAACACTTAATCATAGTTACTACTTATTAGTTCGCATACAATCAATTAAAACAATGTTTTGAATGTAGTAACATGCCTTAGAGAATTCCCTCAATTCCTCACTTAGAATGCACTCTATTTTCACACAGATTTTCTAACTTCACACCCTACACTAGGTATATGTGAGAAGATTGATGTAAATATGAAGACTAACACTCACATATGTTATATCAAAGAAAGCATTTCCTGGATTTACGACAATGACATGAATATGATCTCATGAATGGAATGCTACTACTTAGAACGAGAACCAGTGATTCCATATGCTCATACCAAATTCAAACTCCACATATTGAACACATAACATCAAGATAAAAGTTGAGGGTTGTAACGGGGCTAAGGTATTGGCTAACAAAGAAGGGTAAGGATAAACAAACGTTCTTAAAGCAATAGTAAGCAAAGTAATGAATTTGACACGTAAACTCTCTTCAAATGGCCGAAATCAATTTGTACACACAAGGGAAGATTCATGCAACATTTAGGGTCAATTTCACTCTTTTGGACCCTTCCTTCAACAACCAACACTTGTGAGTTCATTCTCACTTCTTTTTCAACTCTTTTTCTTTCTTTTCAACACTTTTCTATTTTCTTTTGATTTTTCCACGAATTTCTCTTCTTTTCTTCTTTTTTTTTTTTTTTTTTTTTTTTTTTTTTTTTTTTTTTCTTTTTCTTTTTCGTGCCCTATCATCTTCCCCCACACTCGTTTTCCGCCATATATTGACCAAAGGAGTTCACCCTAAGTCGTGCTTTACTATCCTTTTAAGAACAAAGGTATGGAAAGTCCTAATCTAGGCTAGGTGAGGATAATGTGGCTAACAAAGAAAATAGGCTTTGAAAAGGCTCAAGAGGGTTAATCCTACAATACATATGAAAAGGGATAGGCTTTTTGGCTCTGGCTTGACTAACAACTTCATTTTATTGTATGTTATGCAATCAATATCATGCTTTGAATGAAATGGGCATGAGTTCTAGTATTTGGAACTATAATGAAATGCATTCTAAATAGCAACCAAGCAAAGAATGATGAGATCATGCAACGACTTTAGAAAACAAGAAATCACAGATTATACTCTCCAAAGAACGTTATAGGCTCAAGTCTCTCAAGGATGTAGCGTTAGTTTGAGTTTCTTCCTTCAAGCATGTTACAAAAACTGATTTTATCTTTGTAATTACATGTGAATTCATAAATTATAACCATAACCAAGCATAAACCAAAGCATAAATCAACTTCCAGCCATGTTTACAACATTCTTTAATAGTCATGCAATTAAAAACCAAATCCTCATCATTGTGTTGGAAGGTGACCTAAGACACAAAGAAACACACAAAAACAACTTAAAAACAACTCTTTTTGGGTTTTTCAAAACTATTTTGTAACTTTTTTGTAAATTTTCGGATTTTCTGACCAAAAGACATAAAAACACTTCAAAACACTCTAAAAACACTTAAAAACAGTGTGAAACAACTTTAGAAATGATGGGTGATAAAATCCCACGAATTTGCATGAAAAACACTTTGTTTACCCCCCCACACTTAAATCAAACATTGTCCTCAATGTTTCACACAAAGATTCACATCCACACAAACAATATAAACAAACTAACATGACAAAATAAAAATAATAAAGAGATAGAGATTGAGGAACGCAAATCTGATTTTGTAGCTCGAATTGGTGAATTGCCCACATCCTCTCTCGTTGAATGCATGGGTTGCCTCCCAAGAAGCGCTTTCTTTAACGTCGTGCAGCCGGACGAGCCATCTTCATATTCTCACTTGGAGCCCACGGCATGGAGTGTGATATCCTCCACAACTTGCCCTTCAACATTTGCATAATAGGGCTTCAAACGATGCCCGTTCACCTTGAATTCTTGGCCATTCCTCAAGCTTTGGATTTGAACTGCGCCATGTGAAAAAACATTAGTAACAACAAAAGGTCCAATCCATTTAGAACGTAGCTTACCAGGGAATAAACGAAGGCGGGAATTAAAAAGTAAAACTTTTTGCCCTATGGAGAATGTTTTGCTTCGGATCATCTTGTCATGAAAAGCTTTGGTCTTTTCCTTGTAAATGCACGCATTCTCATATGCTTCACGCCTAAGTTCCTCAAGTTCATTCAATTGCAACTTCCTATGCATTCCAGCCGCATCAATGTCCATATTGAATGTCTTGATCGCCCAATGAGCCTTGTGCTCCAACTCCACGGGGAGATGACATGGCTTGCCATACACTAGCCGAAAAGGGGACATGCCTATTGGTGTCTTGTATGCCGTCCTATAGGCCCATAATGCATCCTCCAAACGCACACTCCAATCTTTTCTTGTTGGTCCAACGGTCTTCTCCAAGATTTGCTTGATTTCTCTATTGGACACCTCGGCTTGGCCATTGGTTTGGGGATGGTAAGGTGTTGAGACCTTATGTGTGACTTGATACTTCTTGAGTAGTGCTTCAATTGTACGATTACAAAAGTGAGAGCCTCCATCACTAATAAGCACTCGAGGCATCCCAAATCTAGCAAAAATGTTAGTCTTTATAAAATCTGCAACAACTCTAGAATCATTAGTACGGGTGGCTTTGGCTTCCACCCATTTTGAGACATAATCCACCGCAAGCAAAATATAAGTAAAGCCAAACGAAGATGGGAAAGGACCCATGAAATCAATGCCCCAAACATCAAAAATTTCAACGTTAAAGATAGGTGTTTGCGGCATTTGGTCCCTTGCACCTATATATCCCATTCGTTGGCAACGATCACAAGTTAAACAAAATGTTCTAGCATCTTTAAAGATTGTTGGCCAATAAAAACCACATTCTAACACTTTAAGGGCAGTGCGTTGTGTGCCAAAGTGTCCACCACAAGCATAAGTATGACAAAATGTTAGAATCGAATTAAACTCACAATCATGCACACAACGACGCACAATCTGATCTGCACAAAACTTCCACAAATATGGGTCATCCCATACATAAAACCGTGCCTCTTTTTTTAACTTATCACGTTGGTGCCTTGCTAGGGTACTTGGAACACGTTTTGACACCAAAAAATTGACCAAATCGGCATACCAAGGTTCACATACCTTAATGGACAGCAATTGTTCATCGGGGAAAGTCTCTTGGATGGGTAAGGAGTCCTCATTGCACACCAAACGACTTAAATGGTCAGCAACTACGTTCTCACTCCCTTTTTTTGTCTCGAATTTCAATATCAAACTCTTGGAGAAGAAGCATCCATCTAATGAGCCGTGGTTTAGCCTCCTTTTTAGTGAATAAGTACCTAAGAGCTGCATGGTCAGAAAATACAATCACTTTAGTGCCAAGTAAATATGAACGAAACTTATCTAAAGCAAATACAACGGCAAGAAGTTCTTTTTCAGTGGTAGAATAGTTTAATTGAGCATCGTTCAAGGTCCTAGAAGCATAGTAGATGGCGTGGGAATTCTTGCTCTTCCTTTGACCCAAAACAGCCCCTATTGCATAATCGGATGCATCACACATGAGCTCAAAAGGCAACGTCCAATCAGGTGGAAGGATGATAGGTGCCGTGGTAAGCTTGTCCTTGAGAAGCTTGAATGCCTTCTCACACTCCTCGTTGAACTCAAACGCCACTTCTTTTTGTAGGAGACGGCATAGGGGTTGTGCAATTTTGGAGAAATCCTTGATAAATCGCCTATAGAATCCTGCATGGCCAAGAAAAGAACGAACCTCTCTAACCGAAGTAGGAGAGGGTAAGTAGCGTACAAGATCTATTTTAGATTTATCAACTTCAATTCCTTTTTCAGAGATGATATGACCCAAAACTATGCCTTGTTTAACCATAAAATGACATTTTTCCCAATTCAAAACAAGGTTAGTTTCCATGCATCTTTGCAAGATTAAAGTAAGATTATGCAAGCAATCATCAAATGAGTCCCCAAAGACACTAAAATCGTCCATAAATACTTCAATTATCTTTTCAACATAATCGGAGAATATACTTACCATGCATCGTTGGAAAGTGGCCGGTGCATTGCATAAGCCAAATGGCATACGACGATATGCAAAAGTACCAAATGGACAAGTAAAGGTGGTCTTTTCTTGATCATCCGGCGCTATGACAATTTGATTATATCCCGAATAACCATCAAGAAAGCAATAAAAAGAATGACCGGCTAACCTTTCAAGCATTTGATCAATGAATGGCAAAGGGAAGTGATCTTTCCTTGTTGCGGCATTTAGCTTCCTATAGTCAATGCACACCCTCCAACCAGTTTGAATACGTGTAGGCACAAGTTCATCTTCTTCATTCTTCACCACCGTGACTCCGGACTTCTTGGGAACCACTTGGACCGGTGAAACCCAACAACTATCCGAGATGGGATAGATGACGCCACAATCAAGCAATTTGATGATTTCCTTCTTCACTACTTCCATCATTGGTGGGTTGAGTCGACGTTGGGCTTCTCTTGATGGTTTGGCGCCTTCTTCCATGAGAATTCGATGCATGCACGTGGTAGGACTAATACCCTTGATATCGGCCAAAGTCCACCCAATGGCCGTCTTGTGCTCTTTTAGAACCCTCACCAATTTCTCCTCCTCTTGTGCCGTGAGTGATGAAGCTATAATGACGGGCAATGTGTCTTGCTCGCCCAAAAACACATACTTCAAGTGATTTGGCAATGGTTTGAGCTCAAGTGTAGGTGGTTGTTCTATAGAAGGAAGCAACTTATTAGTCGAAATTGGAATTGAAATTGGACTAGGGGACTTACCTTGGAGCCGTGGCAATGATTCTAGGGATGCCACGGTCTCAATTATATCTTCATCTAAGGCCACGGCATGGGTGTTCACTTGTGTGCCGTGGGTTGCTATGGTGGCAGCCATGTGATCCTTCAATTCTATGCCATTTGTAAGGACCGTTTCAAGTGTATCGCCATGCAATTGATCAAGGTGTGCCTGCGCCAAAGAATCAAGAATATCAATAGAGAAACATGAGTGATCATCATTAGGAAATCTCATAGTTTCAGAAATATTAAAATCAATCACTTCCCCATCGAATTCCATTGTTAAAGTGCCTTTAAACACGTCTATCTTAGTTCGTGCCGTCTTCATGAATGGCCTCCCAAGAAGAATCGGCAAGGATGGAGCATGGGTGGTTTCCTCCATTTCAAGGACATAGAAATCCGCCGGGAAGATCAAATTGTTCACCTGTACCAAAACATCTTCCAAAACTCCCTTTGGATAGGCATTAGATCTATCGGCTAATTGAATAATCACACCATCATTTTTCAATTCACCAAGGTTCATTGAAGCATAAATAGAGTATGGCATGACGTTAATTGAAGCTCCTAAGTCTAACATAGCATGTTCGAACTTAGTTTGACCAATAATACAAGGGATTGTAAAGCTACCTGGATCTTTGCACTTTGGTGGTAATTTTCTTTGTAAAACAGCGGAAACATTCTCACTTACCCTTACTACCTCTTTATGTGACGGCCTCTTCCTTGTAGTGCACAATTCCTTCAAGAACTTAGCGTATTTGGGCACTTGCTTTATGGCATCTAGGAGTGGAATATTGACTTGAACTTTCCTAAATGTCTCAAGAATGTCCTTCTCATGCTCCTCCTTCTTTGTTTGCAAAAATCTGTGAGGAAAAGGAACATTGGGTAGAACGGGGTTAGAATTAATCAAATTTGAACCTAACTTACCTTTGGTGGCCGAATGGGATGAATTGGATGAAGTAGTGTCCTTAGATGCTTGCGGCAATGGATGTTGTGTCCTTGCCGTGGGCTTGTTTGCAGCCTCTTCTTCATGTTGCAACATCTCTTCTTCATTAGGACTTGTTTTGGGTGGTGTGGATGTAGTGCCAACTTCTTTTCCACTCCTCAAAGTAATTGCTTTGGCAGATTCGAACCCTCCCTTTGGATTGACAATGGTTGAACTTGGAAGCTTGCCTTGGTCTCGGAATTGTCCCACAAACTCCGCAATCTGCCCTATTTGCTTTTCTAAATGGTCCACCCTTTTGTCTTGGTTTTGCATAGCCTTGTTTTGATTTTCTTGCCCCTGAGACAAACCAGTAAGTAACTTAAGAATTGTAGCATTATCTAAAGATGTACCTTGATGGTTTTGGGCGGATTGGGGTTGGTTTTGGTCTTGGCCGTGGGTTTTGGTGTAAAACCCCGGGGGTTGCTGCCTAAATCCTCCTTGTTGGTAAGGTTGTTGAGGCTCCCTCCACTTGAAATTTGGATGGTCTCTCCAACCCGGATTGTATGTATTGGAATATGGATCATTCCTCGGCTGATTTTGGCTTGGAAAGCCAATGGCATTTGCACTCTCCCATCCTCCATTCTCAATCAATTGAGGGCACTTGTCCGAAGGATGACCTTGAATAGAACATACGCCGCATACAATTGGACTTTGGATCTTCATTCCTTCGGCCATCTGAGACACAAGAGAAGTAAGATTAGCTAATTGAGTTTGAATGTCGGATTGAGAACTTACCTCATTCACTTGTTGCCGTGGGGGATCCCTTTGCCCAATTCCTTCGTATTGTTGTGCATTGAGAGCCCGGTTTGCAATAAGGTTCTTGGCTGCCATAGGGGTTTTATCCACCAACGCTCCTCCCGCCGAAGCATCAAGCATTTGCCTTTCAATGGGAAGAAGACCTTCATAGAAGTATTGAAGTAGAAGCTCCTCCTTCATTTGATGTTGAGGACATGATGCAACAAGGGTTTTAAAACGCTCGTAGTATGTTGGAAAAGACTCCCCTTGACTTTGTTGAATTCCGCTAATCTTCTTTCTCAAGAGAATGACTCTTGAAGTAGGAAAGAACTTTTCAAGAAACGCCCTTTTCATGCTCTCCCAAGAAGTGACCGTTCCGGGTGCTAACTCGTATAACCAATCTTTGGCCTTCTCCAATAGTGAGAACGGGAAAGCCTTCATCATCAAAATACTACCATCAACGTTAACTGGAGTCATGCTTGAACATACTACCTCGAACTCCTTCAAATGCTTGTTAGGATCCTCCATGGATAATCCATGGAATTTTGGAATGTGGTGCAACAAGCTTGACTTCAATTCAAATTCGTCGGTCTTGTCTTGAGCCGCCCTTGGGTATTGGATGCACAAGGGTGTGGCATTGGCCATTCCCGAAGCGGAAAGCTCCTTGATCGTACGGTTGTCCACTGCCATGGTTTCTTCCTCTTGTGCCGTGGGTTCTTCTTCCTCCCTTGGCGTTGGCTCTTCCTCCTCCTCAAGGTTGGGAGACGTACTAGATTCTGGGTTCTTCTTCTTCTTCCTCAAAGTGCGCTCAAAATCGTCGTCGAAATCCAAGATGTTTGCACTAATGGTTTGAGAACTACGAGTCATAAACTAGTACCTATAAACAAGAAAAGAAATTAGGTCAGTAGCTAAAACAAAACGAAAATAAAAAGAAACAAAAAGAAACAACGGGGGATTAGCAAAATTGCTAATCCCCGGCAACGGCGCCAAAAATTTGATGCGAATTATATAAGCACACAAATTAAACCCTCTTTTTGACAATTGTAGTATAGATATAAGTAGGGATCGTTCTAGGCCGGGGATTAGGAGGGATTGCTAACCTAATAAAAATTGACTCAAAGAAGTTAAAATAAGCTTTAAAACACTTTAAATAAACTCAAAACACTCTTACTAACTTGTATGACTCAAAACAACTTTAAAAGACTCAAAACAACTTAAAACAACCAAAAGACTCAATTTAGACTCTAGGACTTAATTTGGACGAAAATACACTTGGTTTTGACTCTAAAGACTCAAAAAGACTCTTTTGGACAGATTTGGAACAAATAAGAAAGGGGGTTTTGATTTTGGACGAATTTAAAAGAAAACAAGTAACTTAAAACTTTAAAACAGATTTTGGACGAATTTTAGAAAAACTAATGGATGATGGGATAGCCAAGGGATACTTTTCCACACATGATACTTTCTAACATAAATTGATTTCCAGTTGCTTTTCCGATAAACCATGAACCTCAACACCCCAGATTAACCGTGACATCACTAATTAACCCTCAGATTTCCCTTAAGTTAGTGGATTGGATGACATCATACGACAACCCAAAGCATTCCTCAAAACGTCCCCTACATGACATCATAATAGAGATACGGTTAAAGATCATTACGTTCAATGGAAATCATAAGTATTGACAAAGCACTTGTAACTATGACATCATGATACGCATGCTAGGAATTTACTTAACATGATTGTGAAAACAACCTTAACTACTTGTGAATATAAGTTTGTGACGATTATGTGAAACACCCTTATATTCTAGCACCAAATTCAAGCATGCAAATTAAGTAGGCCTCCCTAATAAACATACAAGAATAAGTTATCCATCAAACGGTTAAGTAAATTGCATTCACAATTTATGAAATCACAACTGGAATTTATCAACGCATATTATAAATGTAATCATGGTTTCAAAGCATCCCTAGGCTAAAACGAGTTTAGCCTCTCATGTTCATGACAAAACAAAGCAATATAGATTTAAACATTGAAAATAAAAGATAGATTACACCTAGACACGTCCAACACTCCACTTGAATGTACAAACGCCCAAGGCTTGGTCTTCTTTTCCTCCTCCTTGCTAGATCACGGCACAAGGGTCTATGGTGAGTTGTGGATGATTTTCTGGGTTTTGGATGGGTTTAGGTATGTATGGTGGTGCGGCAAGGGGTTGTGGTGGTGTATGGAGGTTGGGATGGATGTATGGAGGTAGGGGAGTGATGGATGGGTGAATGCAAGGTCACGGCAAAGGATTGATTTCTGGAGGAGTGTATGAATGTTGTGTGAAGGGTGGTCGTGATTAAATGGCACGGCAAGGCTGTTTATATAGGCTAGTATGGCACACTTAGTGTAGGAAAAGGATTGCCTAATCCTATTGAAAAAGGGGTATCTTAAGGCAGAAACCAAAGGGAATTGGAAATAGGGAATTCGGCTAGGATTTAGGGATTCTAGAAGGTCTTTGGTGCGGCACATGCATAGGGCTGAGATAAGGTTTCTAGAAGGGAAGGTTTAGGCAGATTCCTAAACCTAAAGGGCCAAGGATACATGATATTTGTGTAGGAAAAGGATTGCAATTCCTAAACCTACAAGGAATGGAGTTCTTGCGGCAATTTAGTGGATAAGGCTTCTAGAAACTGAATTATGTGCCTAAATGTGTAATTGATTCTCCCTAAGTAGCTAGGTTTAGGTCCCAATCTGATTTGGATAGGATAGGATAAGATAATGTTAGAGATAGGATAGGATAAGGTATGGATAAGGTTGGATAAGATAAGGTTTGGATAAGATAAGGTTTGGATAAGGTTCCTTGTTTCTTGCTTCTTCCTTATCTTCATTGGAATAGAACTTCTTCCACCAGATTTGTAGCCTTTCCTAGCTCTTCTAGTCTTCAATTTCGTCCATCCTCTTTGCTCCATGATTAAGCTATCCATTCCATGCCTAAAAATGCTCCAAATAGCCTCAAAATGCACTTTCTTGCTCCTTTTGCCATTAGGACCTAAAAACACACGAAAATACTTTAAAAGACTGAAATACATAGTAATTAACTCACTAAGTGTAAGGAAACAACACAACTAAATAGCATAAATATGCTCCTATCAGGAGACGATGTTCAAGAATGGAAAATCTTAAGAGTGTGTATGTTGTGGTGATCGATAGCTCAATAAAAAAGCCAAGGCGACGCGTCCACCGATTCAAAAAGCCGGAATTTCCGGCGTAATTTTGGCGACGCTTTCTCGGCTTTTCAGAAGACGTGTGCAACTTTGTCAAAAGTTCACGTGGAGGTCATCATCGCAGCTACACTTTTGCCGACAAGCGGAAATTTCGGCGACGCTTTCTCTGCTTTTCAGAAAACGCGTGCGACTTTGTCAAAAGAGCTCAGACAGAGCCGCGTACGCACTACTACGTGTCGTTCAGAAATCGATGGGGCGTCGTGCAGAAATCGAAGAGGCGTCCGTTCAGAAATAGAAGAGACGTTTGTCGACACGGGTAAAAGAACAATACCACCACTTGATATTATCTCTATATATGTCGACCTTCGTCTTTTATGGCAAGGCAAACCTGAAGAAAATGCCCAACTCTCCCTCACCTCTGAGGGTGCACTCCCAGCAAAGCCTTTCGAAATACTCAATTCTTTCTTCTTCCCCAAAGATGATACCAGATGCCTGGAGTACAGATGACCCAGGAGGAAATGGCGGATTGAAGTGTGCTGATTCGTTCACCGCTTCTTCAAAAGCAAAGGTATCTCATATCATCAAGGTCAAAAGCAAAAGTATCTCATATCATGCTCTTTCCCTGTCTTTTTCTTTGTCCTTGTTCTTACTCGCATGGCAAAGTGAAAGAAGCAATCAGCCGGCACTTGGAGTCAGTGTTCCGATCTGGATCCGACTGCCTGGAATTTATTCCTGATTGCTTACCTAGCGTTGCTCTCGAGTAGTCATCTTCAACGGTTGATACACTTCCAGAGAAGGGACCACTCCTGCAAAGATTGAACAAAGAAACAGATAAAAGGGGAAAGCTCAGACCTCCGGGGGAGACCAAAAGAATCCTGCTGCCCAGTTCAAGAGTAGCACAAAGGAAAATCAACGATGGGAGGAAACCAGTTCAAGAATGAGCCTGTGGAATCACAAAGATCAAAGCCTCAATGCAATCACCAAGGAGAAGAGGGAATTTACACTCCATAACCAGATTTGCGTCCCTAAACTCTTCTCTTTGTTAATTACATTCTGCCATGTTTAATATGTTTAAGTGCTTTTTGTGTGTTTACTTATGCTTTGTGTGAATCTATGCTTAAAACATTGAGGACAATGTTTGATTTAAGTGTGGGGGGGTAACTAATGTTGTTAATGCAAATTCGTGGGATTTTATCACCCATAAACTTCAAATGTTGTTCCTTGCTGTTTTAAGGTGTTTTTAAGTTGTTTTAGAGTGTTTTATTATGTTTTGTTTTTATAACTCCGAAAATCACATAAAAATTTGAAAAACAAGTTTTGAAAAGCCTAAAAAGAGTGTTTTGAGTCGTTTTTGTGTGTTTGTGTCTTAGGGTACCTTCCAACACAATGATAAGGATTTGGTTTGTAATTGCATGACTGTTAAAAAGAGTTATAAACATGGAGAAAAGTTTGATTTACTCTTGGTATATGCTTGGTTATGGTTATAATGTATGACTTCACATGCAATCATAAAAGAAAAATTCGTTTTTGTAACATGCTTGAAGGAAGGAACTCAAACAAACGCTACAACCCTATGAGACTCGAGCTATTACCTTCTTTGGAGAGTTATTTTCTGTGATTCTTTGTTTTCTAAAGTTGTTGCATGATCTCATTATTCCTTGCTTGGTTGCTACTTAGAATGCAATTATATCATAATAGAACTAAATGCTAGAACTTATATCCGTTTCATTCAAAGCATGATATTGTTTGCATAACATACAATAAGATGAAGTTGTTAGTCAAGCCAAAGCCAAAAAGCCTATCCCTTTTCATATTTCTTATTTGTTGTAAGTTTTAACCCTTTTGAGCCTTTTCAGCCTATTTTCTTTGTTAACCACATCACCCCTTACCTAGCCTAGAGTAGGACTTTCCTATACCCTTGTTCTTGAAGTATAGTGAGCATGACTTAAATGAATTCCTTTTGATTAATATGTTGCAGAAAATAAGTGTGGGGGAAGGGATTTTTGTGTGTATGTGCCTAAGTCTTAAAGGAGGCACGGGAAAAAGAAAAAAAAAAAATGTGAGAAAAAGAAGAAGAAAAGAAAGAAAAAGAGTGAAAATAAGTGAGAATGGACTCACAAGTGTGATTGTTGAAGAAAGGGCCCAAAAAGTTTGAATATGGCCCTAAGTTTTGTGTGACTTCCCCTTGGGTGTTCAAAGTTGACTTCTGCGTTCTAAAGGGAATTCTAAGTGCCTAATTCAATACTTTGCTCACTATTGCTTTAAGAACCTTTGTTTTACTTTACCTTTCTTTGTTAAACCATTACCCTTAGCTCCGTTACAACCCTCAACTTCTATCTTGATGTTATGTGTTCAATTTGTGGAGTTTGAATTTGGTATGAGCTTATGGAATCACTGGTTCTCATTCTAAGTAGTAGCATTCCATTCATGAGATCATATTCATGTCATTATCGTAAATCCAGAAAATGCTTTCTTTGTTATAACATATGTGAGATACTAGTCTTTCATGTTCACATCAGTCTCTCACATATAACTAGTGTAGGGTGTGTAGTCAGAAAATCTGTGTGAAAATAGAGTGCATTCTAGTAAGGAATTGAGGAAATTCTCTAAGGCATGTTACTACATTCAAATCATGGTTTTAAATGCTTAATTGTGAACTAGTATGTGGTGACTATGATTAAGAATGTATTTAAGTGTAAAGATGGCTAAAATCTGTGGGAATAAAGATTTTTAACTTGTCATGTGCATTGGAAATCCGTAAGACGATTGTTGGAAGGTGTAGGTGGTGTTTTGTTCGTTTTGTCTAGTTTCGTGTTCTTTTGTTGTTTTGTTTTGCTCGAGGACTAGCAAAAGATAAGTGTGGGGGTATTTGATAGGAGCATATTCATGCGACTTAAATGGCTTGTTCTCGTGCATTTACGTTATGTTTCTTTAGTTATTTTAGTACTTTAAGCTATTTTCGTGTGTTTTTAGGTTCATATGGCTAAGGAAGCAAAAAGATGCATTTTGGAGCATTTTGGAGCAAAATTGGACTTGGAATGGATAGCTTATGTTTGGTGCAAAAGGAATGGACGAAATTGAAGGATTCCTAATCCATTGCAGCCACATGCACCCATAATCATTCACACCTTGCAGCCACATGCATTCACTCTTCATAAATCAGCCACATGCACTCATCATCATAACCTAGCTGTCATGTTTCCCCTTTCATCATTCCCTCACATTCTTTAAATCAGCCAACACATGCATCCACCTTTCTCCCATCAGATTTCCAACATTGCACATGCATTCCCCTTACAATTTCAGCCATCCTAGCTGTTTTGCACATGCATTCACTTAACCTAGCTGTCATGTTCCCTCTCCCATCCATTCATCTCCCTATAAAAACCATACACACTTCACACAACATTAATTCATTCTCATTCACTCTTCCATATTCCAGAAATTCGTCAAAACCTCTCCACACCCTTGCAGCAGCCACCAAAACACTTTTCACCACCATCCTTCCATTTTCACCACTCCCCAAACCATTCACACCATCAAACTATCCTTAGACCTTGTGCTACAACGAAGAGGAAGATAAGAGTGCCTAAACGTTCATACAATTCAATTTTGAGTTGTTGGAATGTTTAGGTGTTTCTTTGATTTCAATGTTTAATTTCAATTCTCTTTGTTTTGTACCATGAGGAACTAAACCCCCCTTTAGCTAGGGGGTGATTCGAAATATATGTTTATGCTTGCATTTTGATTTGATTACTTCTAATTGCGTTTCATAAGTTGTGGATTCAATTTGTTTAACCGTTTGATTGATAACTTATTTATGTATGTTTATTGAGAATGCGCGCTTAATTTTCATGCATGAATATGACGCTAGAATATAAGTGAGTTTCACCTAATAGTTACGAACTTATATTCACAAGTAGTGGAGGTTGCTTATAAACAATCGCGTTAAACGAATTCTTGGCATAAGTTTCATGCAATCCATAGTAACGAATGCCTCGTCAACACTTATAATTTTCATAGAGCTTAATGATTCTTGCTTGTATCTCTTCTATGCATTCATGTTGAGGACTTGTGGGGAATGTTTTGAATTGTCGCATGCATCATCCAATTCAATAACGTTAGGAAGATTTGAAGGTTAATTAGTGCATCACGGTTAACTTGGGGTGTTGAGAATTCATGGTTTATTGAAATGCAATTGGAAATCATTTTATTATGCAAGTGTAACATGTATGGAGATGAACCCCTTAGCTAGCCTTCATTCCATTCAATTCCATCCATTTCATCTTTACTATCTGTTTTAATTTAAATCTGTGCATTTTATTTAACTTCGTCCAAAACCAAATCCCCCTTTACTTTATTGTCCAATTTAGTTAGAAAGTGTCTTAGTTTATGTTTATAAGTGTTTTGATTCAATTTATTACATAAATTCGTCCAAATTCACCAAAGTGCTCAAAACTGCCCAGAAAGTGTTTTTAAGGCAGTTTTGAGTGTTTTGGGTGATGTTTGAGTCTTTTGGTTTGTTTTAATGTTTTAAGTGTATAGTTTTACATTCTTTGAGTTAGTTTAGTGTTTTATATTGGGTTTTTACGTTCTTGAGTCAAGTTATTACTTAATTTCGTCCAAATTTGTGTTTGTGCTCAAATCTGCCCAGAAAGTGGTTTTTAGGCAGATTTGAGTGTGTTTGTGTTGTTTTGAGTCTTTTGGTTTGTCTTAGTGTTTTAAAGTTTAGTTTTGCATTCTTTGAGTCTAGTATAGTGTTTCATATTGTTATTTTACGTTTTTGAGTCAAATCCAAGTGATTTTGCAATCCCTCCTAATCCCCGGTTAAGAACGATCCCTACTTATACTTATACTACAATCGATAAAAAGAGGGTTTAATTTATGCGCGTATAATTCTCGCATCACCGGAGTCGATTTTCAAGAATGGGAAATCTTCAGAGTGTGTTTGTTGTGGTGATCGATAGCTCTATAAAAGGCCAAGGCGATGCGTCCACCGATTCAAAAAGCCGGAATTTCCGGCGTAAGTTTGCCGACGCGTTCTCGGCTTTTCAGAAGACGCGTTCAACTTTGTCAAAAGATTTCTTCTTTTCAGACAACACGTGGAGGCCATCATCGCAACTACACATCTTTAGCCGACAAGCGCAAAGTCCGACGACGCTTTCTCTGCTTTTCAGAAAACGCGTGCAGCTTTGTCAAAAAAGTGCTTTCCTTGTTATAAACATATGTGGGTGTTTAGTTTCATATTTACATCAATCTTCTCACATATACTTAGTGTAGGGTGTGTAACCAGAAATTCTGTGTGAAAATAAGAGAGTATCTTGTAAGGAATTAAGTGAATTCTCTAAGGCATATTACTACATTCAAATGTTGTTTTAAATTGATTAAATGAGAACTAGTAAGTAGTGATTATGATTACGTATGTGCCTAAGCGTAAGGATGACTAAAATCTATGTGAGTAATGATCTTGAACATGTCATGTGCATTAAGAATCCCTGAGACCATTGTTGGAAGGTTTAGGTTTTGTTTTGTTTTTCCGTTTTGCTCGAGGACTAGCAAAAGATAAGTGTGGGGGTATTTGATAGGAGCATATTCATGCGACTTAAATGGCTTGTTCTCGTGCATTTACGTTATGTTTCTTTAGTTATTTTAGTACTTTAAGCTATTTTCGTGTGTTTGTAGGTCCAAAGGGCTAAAGGAGCAAAAAGATGCATTTTGGAGACTTTTGGAGTGATAGTCACATTTTGCATGCATGTATAGCTTTCTTATTTGGCGTTTTTGTATTGTTTTTGGATTAAACTAGTTGCATTTTACTTTGTTTGGTGTTAGTGTGCAGCCAAGTGTGTAATAAGATCAATTGGAAGGCAAATGAAGGAATGTGGTGAAATTCGGCCAAATTGAGTGATTCTAAATAAAACAAGCATTGAAGTCAGATTAGGTGGTTTCAACACCAAAACATGCATTCACATGCATGTTCAAACACTTTGCACATGTTTCTTGGATTAAATATCCACATACCTGCAGATTATGTCCATTCCTTGCATCCTTTATTCCAGAAATTCCATTTCATGCCATCATTTCAGAAATCAAACCCATCCCTTTGTCCATGCCGTGTGTTCTTCTCATTTTCAGATGTGTATAAACATTTTCTGGTGGTCCAAGTCACCTTTGCAGGTTCCACTCCCTTGTGGCAGACTTTACACATGCATTTTGATTAAACAAAACACATTCTTGCAGGGTTGTCCAAGCCATGCGTCCACTACACTCAGAAACCCATCATTCCATCTGATTGATGCTCTGCCCTCTGAATTAAACAACTCCTAGATCCAATCTGAATGTTGGGGGATCACACACACTCTATTTGGCTCCATTTTCTGTCCATCATTCACTCTAATTCGCCCTCTCCATTGCATTGCATTCTACCTTCTTTTCCTTACACAGAAACTGCTCATTTTCTCTCCTCTTTCCCATCCGCAAGTTCCCTCTTCATTTTCAGTCCATTACACACTCTAAAACCCCCCTACTTCACTCCATTCTCTGTCCATTTCTGTCCTAAGGGCAGAAACCATCCAAACAAAACCAATCTACTTCATCCGCACCACATTTGGAGAAGCAACACCAAGGAACTCTTCAAGGACTTCAACATCAGTTTTGCTTCAAGGGTTCATTCTTATCAATTCTATGTTCATTCATGTTTTATACTTTTATGTCAAATCTTTTGTAAACATGAATTGTAACTAAGCTTCCTCTAGGGATTCGATGTAACCTTGCAAAGTTTGCTATGTAATTAAGTTAGAATGCTCAGTTTGTCTACCTAGTTCTTGATTCATTCTCTGTTATAATTGTGAATTTGTGGGTTGATTTGTATGCTTGATCGCCATTTGAGTTAACCACAAGTTATTTAGCCAAGATTAAAACATACATCATGTCTAATATTGGTGGATTTGTGAATGAATGAAGGGAAAGATTGGCAAACATCCTGCCAAGTGTTCCCTTTGGTTTAGTGAACGTTTCTTGTGCATTACATACTCTAGATTATGAACCAAAGTTGCACATCACAATTAGGTTCAAGATTATAGACATTTGATCAAATCCACACATCATATGGTTGATCATATCCAAGTGAAACAAACTCAAGAAATTTGTAGATGAATGAGTATAAACCAACTTAACAAACATGGATTTAATTGAGCAATGGTGAAATCGAATCCCTAGTTTCATTTCCATTGATACTATCTCATTATATTGGTTGTTGATTCATTGATTTGTGTTTACTTCATTCTCTTTTGCTTTCAAGTTAAAACAACAAAATCTGCCTATTTAGACTAGTTTGATTCATTTCTTAGATTTCTTGCAAACAAGTAGTTACAAAGGTCCAATTAGTCCCTGTGGATTCGACACCCTTACTTATGCCATTATACTAAATATATTCTAGCATTAGGAAGGAAATATACATCAACAAAAATGGCGCCGTTGCCGGGGACTGATTTCAGTCCCTTGTAATTGCTTGTTTGCTTGTTTGCTAGTTTGATTAGTGTCAAGGTTCATAACTTGTCAAATTGATAACTGGAAGTTGATTTAAGTTGCATACAATTTTAAGTGTGGAAAAGAATCCCTTAGCCATTCCATTAGCCATTGGTTTACATCAACTTGCTTTACAATCTGATTTCGTTATAATCTGTCCATTTAAATGCATTTCGTCCAAATACAATTTCTCCCTATAGTTTGTTAAGTTTTAGGCTTAGAATCTGTCTTATCTTGTGTTTTGAAGCATTTTGAGTCAAGCTCAAACCTAATTTTCGTCCAAAATTGAGTTTAGTGTCAAAACTGCCCAGTTTGTGTTTTTAGGCAGTTTTGAGAGTTTTTAGCTTGTTTTGAGTCTTGTGAATCTGTTTTGAGTCCTTTGAGACTTTGTTTTGTCCAAATTAGTTAGAAAGTGTTTTGATTTGTGTTTATAAGTGTTTTGATTCAAGTTTCCATCCAATTTCGTCCAAATTAGTGTAGGTGCTCAAAACTGCCCAGAAAGTGTTTTTTAGGCAATTTTGAGTCTTCTAGTTGCTGTTTTGGGTTTTAGGATTGTTTAAGTGTTCTAAGTGTTTAGTTCCACATCCCTTGAGTCTTTTCAAACGTTTTTAAGTTTATTTTTGTTCTTTTCATTGTTGTTTGCTTCTTGATTTTCATTCACACTTGTGTTACTTTGTTTCAGGTAGTATATGTCAAATAGACTTGTTGAGTTAGGCCAAAGAATTGAACGGTTGAAGGGCCACACTTTGGACAACTTTGTGCCATCAAGTTCATCCCTAATCCGTGAGGAAGAGGAAAGGACTTCACCTAGTTCAACAAGTAAAGGATCTGAGCAATTTGATTGGGAAAGAGAAGAAGAGATGGCGGGCAACCTAGATGAGCTTAGAGCTTTGGAGGACTTTGCTCAACCAATCATACCAAATTCACCTTCATGCATCTTGCTGCCCACAGAAGCTAGAAACTATGATCTCAAATCTTCACATTTTCATATGTTTCCTTCATTTTATGGCTTACCTAATGAAGACCCTTTAGCTCATATTAAAGAGTTTTACAATGTTGTGAGTGGTTTACCTTTGCAGGGAGTAAGTGAAGCAAATTTGAGGTTGAGAGTGTTTCCTTACACCTTGAAAGATAGGGCCAAGAGTTGGTTGATGACTCTAACACCAGGTTCCCTCACCACATGGGATGCCGTGGCTAAGAAGTTCTTGGAGAAGTTCTTTTCCACTCAAAAGACAGCCACATTAAGGGGACAAATCTTCAACTTCAAACAAGATGATGGTGAACCTTTCAATGAGTGTTGGGAGCGTTTTAAAGGCCTATTGATACAATGTCCACACCATGGGTTACCTTTTCACTTACAAATGCAAATTTTCTATGATGGACTAACCCAAAATTGTCAATCAACTGTTGATAATGCAGCAGGTGGAGCATTGAAGAAAAAGAATGCTCAAGAGTCATATAACATTTATGAGATGTTGGGGTCTAATGCTCAACACAAAGATTTAAGGGGTAAGAAAGTTGGAGTCTATGAAACAAGTGCTAATCATGAGCTTTTGTTGCAGGTAGCTAACCTAGAAAGGAAGCTTGAATCCGTGCTCAACATGGTACCAAAAACTAATGAAGTGTGTGCCATTTGCAACATACCAAGCCATCCTACTCACCAATGTCCATCTAGGGAAGCTTACCCCGAGTATGTTCAAGAGCAAGTGAACCTCATGAATTCTTACAACCAAAGGCCAAGGAATGATA
The DNA here is from genome assembly GCF_041283825.1 of Pyrus communis. Classification (NCBI taxonomy): domain Eukaryota; kingdom Viridiplantae; phylum Streptophyta; class Magnoliopsida; order Rosales; family Rosaceae; genus Pyrus; species Pyrus communis. The sequence goes on along the minus strand of NC_142570.1, from coordinate 15,329,676 downwards.
TGTATTCCAACACATATAACCCGAGTTGGAGAGATCATCCCAACTTTTCATGGAAGAACAACAATCCAATCCAAAATTTCCAACCAAAACCTGCCACTACCCTTGAGGACACGGTTAAATTGTTAGCCCAAAACACCTTGCAATTCCAACATTCCACCAATAGCGCACTCCAACAACATTCAGCCGCCCTAACCAAAATGGAGACACAATTGGGGCAGATTGCAGATGCCTTGAACCAAAGAGAGGTTGGGAAGTTTCCAAGCCAACCCGTGATACTCCAAAGGAACCAAGAGCAAGCCAAAGCAATCACTACACTTAGAAGTGGTAAGGTTATTGATAATAGAGTTGGCAATGAAGTTACTAATGAATATGATCATGTGAATGCAGGTGTCACTCAAGGAGACAATGAGAAATCAATTGAGGAACCAAGCCATGCCACTTCCTCATTGGAAGCACCAAATCTTCACAAGGCCGAGAAACCATACACTCCACCAATACCATTCCCTGGAAGACTTGCCAAGAGCAAGCAGGATAAGTCATTCAAAGAAATTTTTGATATACTGAGCAAAGTGAATGTTAACTTACCTTTGCTTGATGTCATTAGGAACATGCCGGCGTATGGGAAGTTCTTCAAGGAGTTAAATAGCTACAAAAGGAAGTATGGACCACATGAGAAGGTAGTGGTGTCTGAGAATGTGAGTGCAGTTTTGCAAAGAAAACTTCCACCAAAGCTCAAGGATCCAGGCAGTTTCTCTATCAACATCACCATAGGGGACAAGAAAGTAGAGAAGGCGATGCTTGATTTGGGTGCTAGCATCAACTTAATGCCTTATTCAGTGTACCTTCAACTAGGTTTGGGAGATTTGAAAGCCACCACCATTTCATTACAACTTGCAGACAGATCAGTTAAATATCCAAGAGGTATAGTAGAAGATATTCTAGTTCAAGTTGATAAACTAATCTTGCCTGCAGATTTTGTAGTGTTGGACATGGAAGAAGCTCCTATACATGATCGAGAGTTGCCAATATTGCTTGGAAGACCCTTCATGGCCACAGCCAAGACCATCATCGATGTGCAAAATGGACTCCTCACTATGACAGTGTTAGGAGAGACAGTTCAATTCAAAGTGTTTGAATCTCTTGCTCATCCTTCTTCCTCTCTTGATTGTTATGCCATTGATGTGCTTGATTCACTTGTTTTCTCTAAGTTCTTGCAGGCACAATCTAATGATCCATTACAAACTGTTTTGAGTCAATCTCAAGAGGAGTTTGATGAAGAGGATGCACTCATGGAAGAAGTGGCTGCCTTGGAAGCATTAGCATTGTATCCTTTGCATGTTTCACCTCTTTTTGAGCCTTTAGAATCATCAATATCACATCTAACTCCTTCCACTGTTAAGGCACCAAAACTTGAACTTAAACCACTTCCACCACATCTAAAATATGCATATCTAGCTGAATGTGAAACTCTTCCAGTTATCATAGCTTCTGACCTCACCCCAATTGAAGAAGATAAACTAATTAGGGTGTTAAAAGAGTTTAAATCAGCTTTTGGTTGGTCTATTGCAGATATCAAGGGAATAAGCCCTACCATGTGCATGCATAGGATCCTTTTGGAGGAAGGAGCAAAAACAAGCCGTGAGCCACAAAGAAGGCTCAATCCACACATGAAGGAAGTTGTTAGGAATGAGGTGTTGAAATTGTTAGATGTGGGGATCATTTATCCCATTTCTGATAGCAAATGGGTGAGTGCTATTCAGGTGGTGCCTAAGAAGGTGGGAATCACTGTGATGAGGAATGAAAACAATGAGCTTGTGCCCACAAAGCCCACGACCAGTTGGCGTGTTTGCACCGATTACAGGAAGTTGAATTCTAGCACTAGAAAAGATTACTTTCCTATGCCTTTCATAGATCAAATGCTTGAGAGATTGGCGGGTTACTCACACTATTGTTTTCTTGATGGTTACTCAGGTTACAATCAAATTGCAATCGCTCCGGAGGATCAAGAGAAAACAACCTTTACTTGCCCCTTTGGCACATTTGCATACAGGAGAATGCCTTTTGGACTCTGCAATGCTCCAGCAACATTCCAAAGATGTATGTTGGCCATCTTCTCTGACATGGTAGAAAGGTTCATTGAGGTATTTATGGATGACTTCTCAGTGTTTGGTTCCTCTTTTGATGAATGTCTTAACCATCTATCGTTAGTACTTCAAAGATGTCAGGAAACAAATTTGGTTCTCAATTGGGAAAAGTGCCAATTTATGGTGAAACAAGGAATTGTGTTGGGGCATGTAATCTCTAGCAAAGGAATGGAGGTAGACAAAGCCAAAATTGACGTCATCACCAATATGGTAGCCCCTACCACTGTGAAGGGAGTAAGAAGTTTTTTGGGCCATGCGGGTTTTTATCGTCGTTTCATTAAGAACTTTTCAATGATCACTCGTCCATTATGCAATCTGTTAGCTAAAGATGTTGCATTTCATTTTGATAAGGCTTGTATGGATGCATTCAATACTTTGAAAAATGAACTAACCTCGGCTCCTATTATTATGGCACCAGATTGGTCTTTACCTTTTGAATTGATGTGTGATGCCTCTGACTATGCTATTGGTGCAGTTTTAGGGCAAAGGGTGAACAAGCTTCCACATGTGATCTACTATGCAAGCCGGACTCTGCATGATGCTCAACTTAACTATTCCACAACTGAAAAGGAGTTGCTTGCTGTTGTTTTTGCCTTAGAAAAGTTTAGGTCATATCTTGTGGGATCTAAAGTTATTGTGTTTTCTGATCATGCAGCCATTAGGTATTTGATGACAAAGAAAGATGCTAAACCACGCTTGATTAGATGGATACTCTTACTACAAGAGTTTGACTTGGAAATTCGAGATAAGAAGGGCAGTGATAATGTTGTGGCTGACCATTTGTCCAGGCTTAATGAAAACCAGGGAGTTGGAAAACCTTTGCCCCTAAATGAATCATTTCCAGATGAACAACTCCTTGTTGTTCAAGAAAAAGAACCATGGTATGCAGATTTTGTTAATTATCTTGCTTGTGGTATAATGAGAGATGACCTTTCTTTTCAGGAAAGAAAGAAGTTCCTTGCCATGGTAAAGCACTACGTTTGGGACGAACCATATTTGTTTAAATATTGCCCTGATCAAATCATTAGGAGATGTGTCCCAGAGAGTGAGCAACAAAGCATTCTAACGTTTAGCCACACATTGGCATGTGGAGGCCATTTTGGTGCCAAAAAGACATCTCTAAAGGTTTTACAATCTGGTTTCTTTTGGCCTACTTTATTCAAAGATGCTTTTGATTTTTGCTCTAAATGTGATAGGTGCCAGAAAATGGGGAACATTAGTCGAAGGAATGAAATGCCATTGAACAACATTTTGGTGGTGGAACTCTTTGATGTTTGGGGAATCGATTTCATGGGACCATTTCCATCCTCTTTTGGCTACTTATACATATTGGTGGCAGTGGATTACGTATCCAAATGGGTTGAAGCCATTGCTACAAGAACTAATGATCATAAGGTTGTGTTGAATTTTCTTAAAGATGTGATTTTTTGTAGGTTTGGAACCCCAAGAGCTATTATTAGTGATGGTGGCAGCCATTTCTGCAACAAACCTTTTGAATCCTTGATGAAGAAGTACAACATCAATCACAAAGTGGCAACCCCGTACCATCCTCAAACTTCAGGGCAAGTGGAGATTAGCAATAGGGAGATCAAGAACATTTTGATGAAGACTGTGAGCCCTACAAGGAAGGATTGGTCATTGAGGTTAAATGATGCACTATGGGCTTATAGAACAGCATACAAGACCCCCATTGGCATGAGTCCTTATCGCCTTGTGTTTGGGAAAGCTTGTCATTTGCCAATGGAGCTTGAACACCGTGCATATTGGGCCATCAAGAAGTTCAACTTTGATTACAAGGATGCTGGAGTAGCAAGGAAGCTCCAACTTAATGAGTTGGAAGAGCTTAGAAATGAGGCATATGAGAATGCCAAAATCTACAAGGAACGGACTAAGCTCTATCATGACAAGGCCATCCTAAGGAAGGAGTTTCACCAAGGTATGAAAGTACTTTTGTTTGACTCACGTTTGAGACTTTTTCCAGGAAAATTGAAGTCTAGGTGGGTGGGACCATTCAAAGTCTTGCAAACATTTCCCCATGGAGCTGTGGAGATAGAGAACATGAAGAATGGCACTTCTTTTAAAGTCAACGGGCAGCGATTAAAACCATACTTGGATAAAGTGGATGAAGAGCAAGTGTATCAAGTCGTGGATGTTCTTGAATTTTCAACACCATGAACAAGCTACCATGTCTTGCCTAGACATTAAATAAAGCGCTTGCTAGGAGGCAACCTAGTGTGGTTTGTGTTCTTTCTTTATGTTGTGTTTATTTTGTTACCATTCCATTTTCTTTGCCTACTTACATTGCATACAATTTTAAACATCGAGGACAATGTTTAGTTTAGGTTTGGGGGTGGTTTGGAAGTTTTGTGTTGTGTTTGTGCCTATTTGAGGTGTTAGTGTTGGTTAAGAATGTTTTTGCATGCTAATACGAATGTATATGAGGAATATGTTTGAAAACAAACGATTGGGTTGCTATGGAAAAGAGTTGCATCTTGTTGTCATTTATAAAGCTATAACTCTTGAAATTATGATGATAGAGGTACCATACTCAAATTCTGGAAGAAGAATAGTGGAGACTACCCTAGTGAGTTATTTTGAGCCTATTTGCTTCTTTGAGAGGGTTTAAAGTGTTTCTACTCCAATCTCTTTCTTTCAATTTCACTTTAAATGATCTCATTACTTCTATTTTGATTGGATACTAAGAATTACTCTCTTTGCAGATACCATGTGTTTAGTATCATTCGTGAATGAACTCAATGAGATGATGTTAGGCTATGCATGTTTAACTACTAAAAGGCTTAAATCCTACCCATTTGTGTGTTCCATTCACCCTCGTTGCAGCCAAACACTTTAGCCCAATTCTTTCATCACCCACACCACATTCTAGCCAATTACAAGCCATACCTTATAGTTTGGGGAATACCAAGGTGATGAAGACTAAAAGTAAATTGAGCTTAGAACAAGATTGTGGCATGTACCGAGGGCACCTATGTTGAAGATGTTTCTAAAAAAAAAAGGGGTTATAAAAAAAAAAAAAAAGAAAAGAAGAGAATTAAAATGGATACAAGTTCCAAATCTCCTCATTATAAGACATAGGGCCTGGATGCCAAAAACAAAGAAGAAAGAAAACAAATGCAAGTGAAGAGCATGATCCTCAAGAACACTTTGGTAAGCCCCAAGCTCTAGTATTTCATATCACTTCTCTCGTAACCTATAACCTAAGCCTTACATTACAATCTTGAGAAAGACCTAGCTGATCATTGAGGATGTATTCATGGGTGATGGTAAGTGTGTGTGTTATCTATATTCTTAGCATTTGATTCATTTCATGAGATCTACTCAGAAACTGTGCTTCCATTTCAGATTTCATATGTGAGAATTTTGATTTCATTGACATAATTTCACTCATATATGTTGTTGAGAGACTAAACCTTAAGATCTGAGTGAAAACTTGAGTGGATTCTGTGAGGAGTAGAGTTGAGGCGAATTCTATCTTAAGCATTTGGGTATGGTGACTTTGAAGTCGTAAGACATGGAGAAATATCTTTATACGTTACAATTGATACGATTCTTTGAAGTGGCAATCTTTTGAGTTGAATGAATGGCAAAATCTTCATTGGTTCTTATTAGTTTGTTTAAAGCATGTCTTAACCAAGTTGTTTGCAGATTTTGTAAATGTTTGTGGGTGTCATCACTGTAAACCCTCAGGAGACACAACTCCTCCAACTAGGGACACCTAGGGGTTCAAAGGCTTGTTGCACATGCTCAGTGCAATCGTTTGGCCAGCGAAAGTGGTTTAGTTAGATGTTTGTGTTTTGTGTGTTTTAGTTTTAAATTTGCTCGAGGACTAGCAAAAACCAGGTTTGGGGGTATTTGATAGTCACATTTTGCATGCATGTATAGCTTTCTTATTTGGCGTTTTTGTATTGTTTTTGGATTAAACTAGTTGCATTTTACTTTGTTTGGTGTTAGTGTGCAGCCAAGTGTGTAATAAGATCAATTGGAAGGCAAATGAAGGAATGTGGTGAAATTCGGCCAAATTGAGTGATTCTAAATAAAACAAGCATTGAAGTCAGATTAGGTGGTTTCAACACCAAAACATGCATTCACATGCATGTTCAAACACTTTGCACATGTTTCTTGGATTAAATATCCACATACCTGCAGATTATGTCCATTCCTTGCATCCTTTATTCCAGAAATTCCATTTCATGCCATCATTTCAGAAATCAAACCCATCCCTTTGTCCATGCCGTGTGTTCTTCTCATTTTCAGATGTGTATAAACATTTTCTGGTGGTCCAAGTCACCTTTGCAGGTTCCACTCCCTTGTGGCAGACTTTACACATGCATTTTGATTAAACAAAACACATTCTTGCAGGGTTGTCCAAGCCATGCGTCCACTACACTCAGAAACCCATCATTCCATCTGATTGATGCTCTGCCCTCTGAATTAAACAACTCCTAGATCCAATCTGAATGTTGGGGGATCACACACACTCTATTTGGCTCCATTTTCTGTCCATCATTCACTCTAATTCGCCCTCTCCATTGCATTGCATTCTACCTTCTTTTCCTTACACAGAAACTGCTCATTTTCTCTCCTCTTTCCCATCCGCAAGTTCCCTCTTCATTTTCAGTCCATTACACACTCTAAAACCCCCCTACTTCACTCCATTCTCTGTCCATTTCTGTCCTAAGGGCAGAAACCATCCAAACAAAACCAATCTACTTCATCCGCACCACATTTGGAGAAGCAACACCAAGGAACTCTTCAAGGACTTCAACATCAGTTTTGCTTCAAGGGTTCATTCTTATCAATTCTATGTTCATTCATGTTTTATACTTTTATGTCAAATCTTTTGTAAACATGAATTGTAACTAAGCTTCCTCTAGGGATTCGATGTAACCTTGCAAAGTTTGCTATGTAATTAAGTTAGAATGCTCAGTTTGTCTACCTAGTTCTTGATTCATTCTCTGTTATAATTGTGAATTTGTGGGTTGATTTGTATGCTTGATCGCCATTTGAGTTAACCACAAGTTATTTAGCCAAGATTAAAACATACATCATGTCTAATATTGGTGGATTTGTGAATGAATGAAGGGAAAGATTGGCAAACATCCTGCCAAGTGTTCCCTTTGGTTTAGTGAACGTTTCTTGTGCATTACATACTCTAGATTATGAACCAAAGTTGCACATCACAATTAGGTTCAAGATTATAGACATTTGATCAAATCCACACATCATATGGTTGATCATATCCAAGTGAAACAAACTCAAGAAATTTGTAGATGAATGAGTATAAACCAACTTAACAAACATGGATTTAATTGAGCAATGGTGAAATCGAATCCCTAGTTTCATTTCCATTGATACTATCTCATTATATTGGTTGTTGATTCATTGATTTGTGTTTACTTCATTCTCTTTTGCTTTCAAGTTAAAACAACAAAATCTGCCTATTTAGACTAGTTTGATTCATTTCTTAGATTTCTTGCAAACAAGTAGTTACAAAGGTCCAATTAGTCCCTGTGGATTCGACACCCTTACTTATGCCATTATACTAAATATATTCTAGCATTAGGAAGGAAATATACATCAACATGGAGCACTTTTGGGCTAAGGATGGATAGCTTATGCTTGGCGCCAAAGTGTTGGACGAAATTGAAGACCTAATTGAAGACCAAAGTGTTGGAACCTTGTTCCCTTTAGTTTTAGGACATTTAAACCTTTCCAAATCCCTTATGCTGTGCATCTCCACCTTTCTCCCAAAACCATACACATGCATTCATTATTCATTCCCTCACATGCTCCCACTACTTATCATATCATCCACTTATCTTATCACCACTTATCATATCATCCACTTATCATTCACCACTTATCTTATCATCCACTTATCATATCATCCACTTATCATTCACCACTTATCTTATCACCACTTATCTTATCATTCACTTATCATATCATTCACTTATCATATCATTCACTTTTCATATCATACACTTATCATAACCATACACTTATCACTTATCACAACAACAACCTTGCACATGCACATTCATCCACATGCACCCATAATCATTCACTCATCTTTAATGCACATGCATCTTCCATAAATCAAATCAGCCACATCCACATGCACTTATTCCATTTCATCATTACACCACATTCTCTCCCTTTAATCACATGCATAAATCAGCACATGCATCTCCCATTCCCATCAGATTTCCATCATATTCACATGCATTCCATCCTTTAAAACATTGCACATGCACTCCCTTTAATTAATTAAGCCACATGCACTCCCATCCATTTCATCATTGCAGCCAACACATGCTTTCACATGCATTTTCAGATTGTCCCCTTGCACATGCAGCCACATATTCATTGCACATGCAATTCCAACCCACATGCATCCTTTAATCATTCAAACATTGTTAAGTCATATTTTGCATGCATGTATATCTTTCTTATTTGGCGTTTTTGTATTGTTTTTGGATTAAACTAGTTGCGTTTTACATTGTTTTGTGTTAGTGTGCAGCCAAGTGTGTAATAAGATCAATTGGATGGCAAATGAAGGAATGTGGTGCAATTCGACCACATTGGATGGTTCTAAACAGAAAGTGGTGCAATTCGACCACTTTGGGTGATTCTAAACAAGACAAAAACATGCATTCACATGCATGTCACAAACTTGGCCGTGTGTTCCCATATCATCCCATCATGTGATGCAATTCTAGCACCAAATCAGATTCCTCACAATCCCATTTCCATCACTCAATTCATTTCAGCCATATTTCCACCAACAAACACAATCATGTCTTACAAATCCCATGTGGTTTCAAGTCAGATTATGCACTTCTAAAACATCAAAACATGCATTCACATGCATGTACACAATCTGATCCGTGCATTCCATTCCCCTTCTTCAAATCTGTTTGCAGACATTCCACATGTGTTTGGATTAAAGAAACCACATCTGTGCAGATCATGTCCTTGCTTTGCAGATTCCACTCACTTGTGGCAGCAAGAGCATGTGCTTCTTTGAATACATTAACATTTCCTTGGACATTGCACATGCCGTGAGTCTTCCATCTCAGAAACACAAATCATTTCCATCATTTATGCTCTGCCATTTGAGTTAAACAACTCCTAGATCCAATCTGATTGTTGGGGGATCACACACACTCCATGTTGCTCCATTACTCTCTCCCTTTCCCATCCGCAAGTTTTCTTCCTCATTCAGTCCATTTACACAGCCACAACCTTCCCCATTTCACCTATAAATACTCATTCATTCATCTCATTTTGGAGACAATTCATTCACAACAAAACTGCCTTGGGGCCGTGCCCTTCACAAAGTCCATCCATTACATTTCATTCACTCATCCATTTCAGAATGTAGACATCAAACTTCCCTTGTGCCGTGCTCTCCCTTACAATCCAAACACCATCCTTCCATTCCTCCACCACTTCCCAAACCATCCACACCATCAACCTATCCCTAGACCTTGTGCTACAACGAAGAGGAAGAGAAGAGTGCCTAAACGTTCATACAATTCAAGTTTGAGTTGTTGGAATGTTTAGGTGTTTCTTTGATTTCAAGGTTTAATTTCAATACTCTTTGTTTTGTAAGAATGAGGAATGGAAGATAAGAGGGCCTAAACGTTCATACAATTCAAGTTTGAGTTGTTGGAATGTTTAGGTGTTTCTTTGATTCTCTTTGTTTGTACCATGAGGAACTTTCTCTTTCGATGTAATCTTGCAAGAGTGCCATGTAGTTAATTCAGAATTCTCATTTAATCTATCTATTTCTTGTTTCATTCTCCAATTTAATTGTGACTTAGTGTGTTGATTTTAGTGCTTGATCATCATTTGAATTAACCACAGGTTGTTTAGCCAAGATTAAAGCACACATCATGCATAATCTTGGTGGATATGTGAATGAATGAAGGGAATGTTTTGCAAACATCCTGCCAAGTGTTCCCTTTGGTTTTGTGAAAGTTTCTTATGCATTACATATTCTTGATTAGGAACCAAAGTTGCACATCACAATTAGGTTCATGATTAGGGACATTTGATCAAATCCACACATCATATGGCTGATCATATCTAAGTGAAACAAACTTAAGAAATAAGTAGAGGGTTGAGTATAATCTGACTTAACAAGCATGGACTTGGTTTAGCAATGGTGAAATCGAATCTCTAGCTACATCTCTATTTGTGTTATCTCATTTCATTAGTTGTCGATTTATTCATTTTGTGTTTACTTCTTTTCCTTATGCTTTAATTTACAATCTGTCATTTAGTTTAATCAAAACATAAATCCCCCTTTACTTTAATGTCCAATTTAGTTAGAAATCATTTTAGTTTGTGCTTTTAAGTGTTTTGATTCATTTCATTTCCCAATTTCGTCCAAATTCACCAAAGTGCTCAAAACTGCCCAGAAAGTGATTTTAAGGCAGTTTTGAGTGTTTTGGGTGATGTTTGAGTCTTTTGGTTTGTTTTAGTGTTTTAAGTGTTTAGTTTTGCATTACTTGAGTCTAGTTAAGTGTTTTATATTGTGTTTTTACATTTGAATCAAGCCATAATCTTAAATTCGTCCAACATTGGATTTAAGGTCAGAAACTGCTTAGTTAGTGTTTTTAGGCAGTTTTGAGTCTTTTGAACTTGATTTGAGTCCTTTGAGTCTTTGTGAACATTTTTAACTTTGTTTTTACGTTTTTGAGTCAAATCCAAGTGATTAACAATCCCTCCTAATCCCCGGTCCAGAACGATCCCTACTTACATATATACTACAATTTGACGAAAAGAGGGTTTAATTTATGCGCGTATAATTCTCGCATCAAACATGCAGCCACATTCCCTCCTAGCTGTCATGTTCCCCCCCATTTCACCTATAAATAAGCATCCATTGCATTCATTCTCATTCATTCTCATACACACTTCCATTTCAGAAATTCATCCATTGCAGAAATGTAGACATCAAACTCCCTTGTGCCGTGCTCTCCCTTACAATCCAAACACCATCCTTCCATTTCCACCACTTCCCAAACCATTCACACCATCAAACTATCCCTAGACCTTGTGCTACAACGAAGAGGAAGAGAAGAGTGCCTAAACGTTCATACAATTCAAGTTTGAGTTGTTGGAATGTTTAGGTGTTTCTTTGATTTCAATGTTTAATTTCAATACTCTTTGTTTTGTACGAATGAGGAAAGGAAGAGAAGAGTGCCTAAACGTTCATACAATTCAAGTTTGAGTTGTTGGAATGTTTAGGTGTTTCTTTGATTTCCCTTTGTTTTGTACCATGAGGAACTAAAATCCCCTTTAGCTAGGGGGTGATTCAAAATATATGTTTATGCTTGCATTTTAATTTGATTACTTCTAATTGCGTTTCATAAGTTGTGGATTCAATTTGTTTAACCGTTTGATTGATAACTTATTTATGTATGTTTATTGAGAGTGCACGCTTAATTTTCATGCATGAATATGACGCTAGAATATAAGTGAGTTTCACCTAATAGTTACGAACTTATATTCACAAGTAGTGGAGGTTGCTTATAAACAATCGCGTTAAACGAATTCTTGGCATAAGTTTCATGCAATCCATAGTAACGAATGCCTCGTCAACACTTATAATTTTCATAGAGCGTAATGATTCTTGCTTGTATCTCTATTATGCATTCATGTAGGGGACATGTGGGGAATGTTTTGAATTGTCGCATGCGCTAACCCATCCAATTCAGTAACGTTAGGAAGATTTGAAAGTTAATTAGTGCATCACGGTTAACTTGGGGTGTTGAGAATTTATGGTTTATTGAAATGCAATTGGAAATCATTTTATTATGCAAGTATAACATGGGTGGAGATGAACCCTTTAGCTAGCCTTCATTCCATTCAATTCCATCCATTTCATCTTTACTATCTGTTTTAATTTAAATCTGTGCATTTTATTCAATTTTCGTCAAATCTAATTCCCCCTTTTACTTTAATGTCCAATTTAGTTAGAAAGTGTTTTAGTTTGTGTTTATAAGAGTTTTGATTCAATTTATTTCCCAAATTCGTCCAAATTCACCAAAGTGCTCAAAACTGCCCAGAAAGTGATTTTAAGGCAGTTTTGAGTGTTTTGGGTGATGTTTGAGTCTTTTGGTTTGTCTTAGTGTTTTAAAGTGTTAGATTAGTTTGAAATACATTTAGTTTGTGTTTTTAAGAGTCTTGAGTCAAGTTACAACTTACTTTCGTCCAAATTTGTGTTTGTGCTCAAATCTGCCCAGAAAGTGGTTTTTAGGCTGATTTGAGTGTGTTTGTGTTGTTTTGAGTCTTTTGGTTTGTCTTAGTGTTTTAAAGTTTAGTTTTGCATTCTTTGAGTCTAGTATAGTGTTTTATTTTATGTTTTTACGTTTTTGAGTCAAATCCAAGTGATTAACAATCCCTCCTAATCCCCGGTCCAGAACGATCCCTACTTATACATATACTACAAATTGACGAAAAGAGGGTTTAATTTATGCGCGTATAATTCACGCATCATGTTGGACACAGAATTCGCACACTGAACACTAAGTGCGAGGGACTCTTGAACGGCCAACTCATCGGACCGTCCTGACAGCAGCCTACTATCTTTTGGGGTGAGGAGGTTCCTAGCTACTATTGTAGCTGTTGTGGCGTCCTGCATCACAGAGTCTTCACCTGTAAGAGGACCGTTAGAAGATAAGAAAAAAGGGCGCCATACGTTACCTTGACGCGGCGCGCCCGTATCACAGCTGAGACTCAATTCTAAGCTAAGGTTCGATGGGTTTGCCATTTTTTTCAAAAGTGTTCAAAAGAGAAGGGATGGATGGAGTTAAAATTTCAAAGGGCCGGGAACGATGTTCAAGAATGGGAAATCTTTAGAGTGTGTTTGTTGGCGATGATCGATACCTCTATAAGAAGCCAAGGCGACGCGTCCACCAATTCAAAACGCCGGAATTTCCGGCGGAAGTTCGGCGACGCTTTCTCTGCTTTTCAGAAAACGCGTTCAACTTTGTCAAAAGTTCACGTGGAGGTCATCATCGCAGCTACACTTTTGCCGACAAGCGTAAATTTCGGCGACGCTTTCTCTGCTTTTCAGAAAACGCGTGCGACTTTGTCAAAAGAGCTCTGACAGAGCCGCATCTGCACTACCACGTGTCGTTCAGAAAGCGAAGGGGCGCCTGTGCAGAAATCGAAGGGGCGTCCGTTCAGAGATCGAAGAGCCGTTTGCTCAGAAATTGAAGAGACGTTTGTCGACAAGGGTAAAAGAACAGTACCACCACTTGATATTATCTCTATATATGTCGACCTTCGTCTTTTATGGCAAGGCAAACCTGAAGAAAATGTCTAACTCTTCCGCACCTCTGAGGGCGCTCTCCCAGCAACGCCTTTTGAATATGGCCCTAAGTTTTGTGTGACTTCCCCTTGGGTGTTCAAAGTTGACTTCTGCGTTCTAAAGGGAATTCTAAGTGCCTAATTCAATACTTTGCTCACTATTGCTTAAAGAACGTTTGTTTTCCCTATCCTTTCATTGTTAGCCAACTCCCCAAGCCCCGTTACAACCTTTGACTTCTATCTTGATCGTTATGTGTTCAATAATGTGGAGTTTGGAATTGATTTGAGCTATGGTGTCACTGGTTCTCGCATCTAAGTAGGAGCATTCCATTCTTGAGATCATATCTAAACATGCTTATTAACTCCAGAAAATGCTTTCTTTGTTATAACATATGTGAGATACTAGTCTTTTATGTTTGCATCAATCTCTCACATATAACTAGTGTAGGGTGTGTAGTTAGAAAATCTGTGTGAAAATAGAGTGCATTCTAGTGAGGAATTGAGGAAATTCTCTAAGGCATGTTACTACATTCAAAACATGGTTTTAAATGCTTAATTGTGAAATAATATGTGGTGACTATGAGTAAGAATGTACTTAAGTGTGAAGATGACAAAAATCTATGGGACTAATGATTTTTAACTTGTCATGTGCATTGGAAATCCCTGAAACGATTGTTGGAAGGTTTAGGTTGAGTTTTTCTTGTTTAGTGTCGTTTTGTTTTTGGTTTCTTTTGTTTTGTTTTGCTCGAGGACTAGCAAAAGATAAGTGTGGGGGTATTTGATAGGAGCATATTCATGCGACTTAAATGGCTTGTTCTCGTGCATTTACGTTATGTTTCTTTAGTTATTTTAGTACTTTAAGCTATTTTCGTGTGTTTGTAGGTTCTAAGGGCAAAGTATGCAAAAGGATGCCTTTTGGAGCAAATTAGAGATTGGAATGGATATCATATGCTTGGAGCCAAGAGGATGGACGAAATTGAAGGATTCCTAATCCATTGCAGCCACATGCACATTCAATCATTCACACCAAAACCTTGCACATGCTTTCCCATTTCATTATTCATTCACTTTGTAGCCACCATTCCCCCTTTAATCCACATGCTCTCCCATTTCAGATTGCATTTTCAATAAACCACAAACAAGTCACATGCATTCATCAACATATCTAGCTGTCATGCACATGCATTTCATTCATCATTTCCACCCCCACATGTCCCTTTAATCATTCAAACATGCAGCCACACCTTCACCCACATGCACCATTCAAACATACACCCAAACACCACCAGAAATCATCATTGCCGTGGGTACCTATCCCATTTCAGATTGTCATTCCACTTCATTGCACATGCATCTTCATAATTCAACACATGCATTCATTATTTATTTACTTTGCATCCTTTAATTTAATCACATGCACATTCAAACAAACACAATCATTCCAGCCATACCATGCATTTTCAGATTGTTCCTCCATCATTGCACCACAATGCAGCCACATGCACTTGTTCCTCTAACATTTCAGCCACTTGCACTCCCATTCTCTCCCAAAACCGTGCACATGCATTCTCCTTGCATTTCCAGCCATTCCACATGCTATTTCAGCCACATGCACTCATAATCATTCAACCAACTTTGCACATGCATTCATCATCATAACCTAGCTGTCATGTTCCCCCCATTTCACCTATAAATAAGCATCCATTGCATTCATTCTCATTCACACAATTCATTTCACAACAGAAATTGGTCCCTTGGGGCCGTGCCCTTCACAAAGTCCATTGATAGGAGCATTTTTATGCTACTTAATTGGCTTGTTCTCATGCATTTATGTTGTTTTTCCTTAGTTAGTTTAAGTGTTTAAAGTCATTTTCGTGCAATTTCAGGTTTTAGTGTCAAAGTATGCAAAAAGAAGCAATTTGGAGCATTCTAGAGCATTTTTGGGCCAAGATTGGATAGTGCAAGCATGGAGGCATGAGGATGGACGAATTTGAAGGCTTGAATTCAGTTAGGGAGCTGCAAGGGGGCCTAAAAAACCTTATTTCTAGAAGGCTTTATCTATTCATACATGGTGCCTAATTTCTAGCTTGTCACTAGCCGTCCTAGCTTGTCACTAGCCGTCCTAGCTTGTCACTAGCCGTCCTAGCTTGTCTCCTAGCCGTCCTAGCTTGTCTCCTAGCCGTCCTAGCTTGTCACTAGCCGTCCTAGCTTGTCTCCTAGCCGTCTTAGCTTGTCACTAGCCGTCCTACCTTGTCTCCTAGCCGTCCTACCTTGTCACTAGCCGTCCTAGCTTGTCACTAGCCGTCCTACCTTGTCTCCTAGCCGTCCTATCTTGTCTCCTACCTTGTCCAAGCTACACACATATATCCTTTAAGTGTTTCATGTATAGAATTTCTGGTACAAAAAACCTTTTGGTTTCAACTAAGTTCAAAAACCTTTCCTAGCCCTATAAATAAGGCTTTGCAGCAAGGCACTTGGGGGATCACTCATTCATTCAATTTTTGTCCATTCATCTATCCTCCATCCAATTCCATAATCCCTGATCCTAAAATACATCCCAACCATCCCATCCACCTTTGTGCCGTAGCAAGGAGAAAGAAGGAAAGACTCTTGGATGCTCAAGCTTCGTCGTGGGTGCATTCTAGGTGTAATTTGTTTTATGATTTCAATGTTTAATTTATTTTCCTTTCATTTTGCTATGAACATGAGTGGCTAAACCCTTATTGGTTAGGGGTGATTTCGAAGCCATAACTATGTGTGCAAGTTGATTTGATAAATTCCAGTTATGAGTTCTTGAATCGTGAATGCAATTGGCTTAACTGTGCGAGTAATAACGTATTTGTGTTTGTTAATTAGGGGTCGACACTTAATTGGCTTGTGATAGGAGCATATTTAGGCAACTTACTTAGCTTGTTTTCGTGCATTTATATTGTTAATTCATAGTTGTTTTAGTAGTTTAAGCCATTTTCGTGTGTTTTTAGGTTCATATGGCTAAGGAAGCAAAAAGTTGCATTTTGGAGCATTTTGGAGCAAAATTGGACTTGGAATGGATAGCTTATGTTTGGAGCAAAAGGAATGGACGAAATTGAAGGATTCCTAATCCATATCAGCCACATGCACATTCAATCATTCACACCAAAACCTTGCACATGCTTTCCCATTTCATTATTCATTCTCTTTGCACCACCAATTCAGCCACATGCACCCTTTAATCATTCAACCATGCAGCCACACATTCACCCACATGCATTCCCCTTACAATTTCAGCCATCCCACTTCATCATTGCACATGCATTCACCCTTTAATCCATTGCAGCCACATGCACTCCCATTTTCTCCCAAAACATTGCACATGCATTTTCAGCTTTCCACCAAGTTCCTAGCTGTCATATTCCCTCTTTTCACCTATAAATAAGCACCCATTGCAGCCACAAATCACTCACTCTTCCATATTCAGAAAACCATCTCATATTCACATTCATTCACGCCAGAAATTCATTCCCTCTCTCTAACACAGCCATACTCCACCATTCTTCATATTTTCTGCCCAAAAACACTCCTTGCCTTCCCCTACATCCATCCCTACCCTAAACACATCATTCTACATCATCCATAACCCCCAAAACTCACCAAAACCCCTTGTGCCGCAGCAACTAGAGGAGAAGAGGCCTAAACGTTCATACAATTCAAGATTGAGTTGTTGGAATTTTTAGGTGTACTTCGATTCTTGTTTTCAATGTTTACTTTGTTATTACTCTCTAAGTTTGTTGTAATCATGAGTGGCTAAACCCCTAATTAGTTAGGGGAAAGTTTGAAGCCATGAACATGTTTGAAATATGAATTGATTTCTTCCAATTGTGATTTGTTAAGTTGTGATTGCAATTCAATTATCATGTTTATTAAAAACTTGTTTTTGTATGTTGATTAGGGATGCATACTTAGTCTTCATGCATAAACTCGATGCTAGTTTATAAACGAGTTTCACCTAATCGTCACAAGTTTATAAACATGAGTAGTGAAGGTTGCTAGTCACAACCGCGTTAATTGAATTCTTGGCAAAAGTATCATGCATTCATAGTTACAATTGCCTCGTCAACACTTATAATTTTCATAGAGCATAATGATCTCTCATTGTATCTCTTCTATGCATTCATGTTGAGAACCATTGGAGAATGATTTGAATTGTCGCATGCATCATCCAATTCAATAACATAAGGAAAATTTGAGAGTTAATTAGTGCATCACGGTTAACTTGGGGTGTTGAGCATCATAGTTAATGAAAAACAATTGGAGAATCGATTCATATATAAATGTGTCATGTGTGGAGAATGGACCTCTAACTAATCCATCCATCATCTTGTTTCTCAAATCCGTTTATACAACCTGCCTAGTTTATTAACTTGTTTTGTTAATTCAATTTTCGTCAAATCAAAACCCCCCTTTACTTTCTTGTTCTTTAGTGCTTAGAATTTGTCTTAGTTTGTGTTTAAAGTGTTTTGATTCAATTTATTTCCCAAAATTCGTCCAAATTCACCAAAGTGCTCAAAACTGCCCAGAAAGTGATTTTAAGGCAGTTTTGAGTGTTTTGGGTGATGTTTGAGTCTTTTAGTTTGTTTTAGTGTTTTAAAGTTTAGTTTTGCATTCTTTGAGTCTTAGTTTATGTTTTAAAGTGTTTTGAATCAAGCCATAATCTTAAATTCGTCCAACATTGGGTTTAAGGTCAGAAACTGCCTAGTTAGTGTTTTTAGGCAGTTTTGAGTCTTTTGAACTTGTTTTGAGTCCTTTGAGTCTTTGTGAACGTTTTTAACTTTGTTTTTATGTTTTTGAGTCAATTTAGAGGTTTTAGCAAGCCCTCCTAATCCCCGGTCTAGAACGATCCCTACTTGCATCCTTACTACAATTTGACAACAAGAGGGTTAATTTGTGTGCTTAACTATTTTCGCATCAAATTTTGGCGCCGTTGCCGGGGATTAGCAAAATTGCTAAGCCCTTGTGTTTTTGCCGTATGTTTTTAGTGTAATTTACCTAGTTTTCTTATTTTGTTTTGTTTTCTTGGTTTAGGTACTAGTGCATGACGCGGAGTTCTCAAACTGTGCATGCACATATCTTGGACTTTAACGACGATTTTGAACGTGATTTGAGAAGAAAGAGGAGGCATCCCGAACCTAGTGAACCTAGTTCAAGTTCAGAGGCCGAATCTGAGTTTGAAAGTGTGGAAGAAGAAGTAATGGCAGCGGACAATCGGACCATTAAAGAGCTTTCGGCCTCGGGGTTGGCCAATGCCGCACCATTATGCATTCAATACCCCGCGGCTGCCCAAGGCAAGACCGATGAATTCGAGTTGAAGTCAAGCTTGTTGCACCACATTCCGAAATACCATGGGCTTTCCATGGAAGATCCCAACAAGCATCTCAAGGAGTTCGAGGTTGTTTGTTCGAGCATGACACCCATAAATGTCGATGGGAACATTCTAATGATGAAAGCTTTTCCATTCTCTCTTGTGGAAAAGGCTAAGGATTGGCTTTATGAATTGGCACCCGGGACCGTTACTTCTTGGGAGAGCATGAAGAGAGCGTTCTTGGAGAAGTTCTTCCCTACTTCAAGAGTTATTCTCTTGAGGAAGAAAATTAGCGGAATCCAACAAAGTCAAGGAGAATCTTTTCCGGCATACTACGAGCGTTTTAAAGCCCTTGTTGCATCATGTCCTCAACATCAAATGAAGGAGGAGCTTCTCCTTCAATATTTCTATGAGGGCCTTCTTCCCATTGAAAGGCAAATGCTCGATGCTTCGGCGGGAGGTGCATTGGTAGACAAAACTCCTATGGCAGCCAAGACCCTAATCGCAAACCGTGCTCTAAATGCACAACAATATGAAGGACTTGGGCAAAGGGACCCCCCACGGCAACACTTGAATGAGGTAAGTTCTCAATCCGATATTCAAAATCAGATAGCTAATCTTACTTCTATTGTGTCTCAGATGGCCGAAGGAATGAAGATACAAGAACCGATTGTATGTGGTGTATGTTCTATCCAAGGACATCCTTCGGAAAGATGCCCTCAATTGATTGAGAATGGGGGATGGGAGAGTGCAAATGCCATTGGATTTCCAAGCCACAATCAACCAAGGAATGATCCATATTCCAACACATACAATCCGGGTTGGAGAGACCATCCAAACTTCAAGTGGAGGGATCCTCAACAACCTCAACAACAAGGAGGCTTTAGACAACAACCCCCGGGGTTCTACACCAAGCCATTCGGCCCCAATCCAAACCAAGCACAACCTGCCCAAAACAATCAAGGTACGTCGTTGGACAATGAAACACTTCTTAAATTACTTACCAATTTGTCTCAGGGGCAAGAGAATCAAACCAAAGCCATGCAAAACCAAGACAAAAGGGTGGATCACTTGGAGAAACAAATTGGGCAGATTGCGGAGTTTGTAGGACAATTCCGAGACAAAGGCAAGCTCCCTAGCTCAACCATTGTCAATCCAAAGGGAGGATTCGAATCTGCCAAGGCAATCATGTTGAGAAGTGGTAAGGAGGTCGGAACCACCCCAAGCACGTCCAAAACAAGTCAAGAAGAGGACGTGTTGCTGCAAGAAGAGGAGGAACAAGGAATAAAGGCCACGGCAAGGGTGAAAGAATCTTTGCCGCAGCCCCCTATTGTGCCAACACCGCCCAACATGCCTAAGGTAAGTCCAAATTCGACTTTGTCAAGTTCTATTCCACTAAACGTGCCCTTTCCTAGCAGGTTTAGGCAATCAAAGAAGGAGGAGAGTGAAAAGGACATTTTGGAAACCTTTAGGAAAGTTCAAGTCAACATTCCGCTCCTTGATGCAATCAAGCAAGTCCCTAAGTATGCCAAGTTCTTAAAAGAGCTTTGCACAACGAGGAAGAGGATTTCAAACAAGGAGGTGGTCCAGGTAAGTGAAAATGTCTCTGCTGTGTTACAAAGGAAATTACCCCCTAAATGCAAAGATCCGGGTAGTTTTACAATTCCGTGCGTTATTGGTAATACTAAGTTTGAACAATGCATGTTAGACTTAGGGGCTTCGATTAATGTTATGCCATACTCTATTTATGCATCTATGAACTTAGGTGAGCTTAAAAATGATGGTGTGATAATTCAATTAGCCGATCGTTCTAATGCATATCCAAAGGGTGTTTTGGAAGATGTTTTGGTACAGGTTGATAACTTGATTTTTCCAGCGGATTTCTACGTGCTTGACATGGAGGATTCACCCCATTCCACCCCATTACCGATTCTATTAGGGAGGCCCTTCATGAAAACAGCCCGCACCAAGATAGATGTGTTTAAAGGAACTTTAACGATGGAATTTGATGGGGAAGTCATTGATTTCAATCTTTCTGAAAGTATTAAATTTCCTAAGGACGATCATTCTTGTTTTTCTATTGATATAATTGATGATTTGGCGCAGGAATTTCTCGATTCTTTGGAAAGGGATACACTTGAAACAACAATTGCACAAGGAATTGGGCAAAAAT
This sequence comes from Pyrus communis, assembly GCF_041283825.1. Taxonomy (NCBI): domain Eukaryota; kingdom Viridiplantae; phylum Streptophyta; class Magnoliopsida; order Rosales; family Rosaceae; genus Pyrus; species Pyrus communis. Next base: position 15,308,672 of record NC_142570.1, on the reverse strand, counting down.
CTGGTTTTGCCGTGCCTAGAAGTAAAGATGAGGCCGAGATGGTTGCTGCACTTGAGTCATTGCAACAACACTTTGGTAAGCCTCCAAACCCGAGTCCAATTCCTGTTTCGACTAACAAGTTGTTACCTTCAGTGATTCAGGCACCCATTCTTGAGCTTAAACCATTGCCAGATCATTTGAAGTATGTCTATTTGGGAGACAATGAGACGTTGCCCGTCATAGTTTCCTTATCCCTCACAGCAATGGAGGAGGAGAAATTGATTCGGGTGTTGAAAGAGCACAAGACGGCCATAGGATGGACCTTGGCCGACATAAAGGGTATTAGTCCTACAACTTGCATGCATCGCATACTTTTAGAGGAGGGGGCTAAACCAACTAGAGAGGCTCAACGCCGGCTCAACCCTCTGATGCGAGAATTATACGCACACAAATTAAACCCTCTTTTTGTCAATTGTAGTAAGTATGTAAGTAGGGATCGTTCTAGACCGGGGATTAGGAGGGATTGCAAATCACTTGGAAACTGACTCAAAAACGTAAAATAAAGTTTAAAACACTAAACTAGACTCAAAGAATGTAAAACTAAACTTTAAAACACTAAGACAAACCAAAAGACTCAAAACAACACAAACACACTCAAATCTGCCTAAAAACCACTTTCTGGGCAGATTTGAGCACAAACACAAATTTGGACGAAACTAAGTTGTAACTTGACTCAAGACTCTTAAAAACACAAACTAAATGTATTTCTAACTAATCTAACACTTTAAAACACTAAGACAAACCAAAAGACTCAAACATCACCCAAAACACTCAAAACTGCCTTAAAATCACTTTCTGGGCAGTTTTGAGCACTTTGGTGAATCTGGACGAATTTATGTAACAAATTGAATCAAAACACTTAGAAACACAAACTAAGATACTTTCTAACTAAATTGGACAATAAAGTAAAGGGGGATTTGGTTTTGGACGAAATTAAATAAAATGCACAGATTTAAATTAAAACAGATAGTAAAGATGAAATGGATGGAATTGAATGGAATGAAGGCTAGCTAAAGGGTTCATCTCCACACATGTTATACTTGCATAATAAAATGATTTCCAATTGCGTTTCAATAAATCATTAATTCTCAACACCCCAAGTTAACCGTGATGCACTAATTAACCTTCAAATCTTCCTAACGTTATTGAATTGGATGATGCATGCGACAATTCAAAACATTCCCCACAAGTCCTCAACATGAATGCATAGAAGAGGTACAAGCAAGAATCATTACGCTCTATGAAAATTATAAGTGTTGACGAGGCATTCGTTACTATGGATTGCATGAAACTTATGCCAAGAATTCGTTTAACGCGATTGTTTATAAGCAACCTCCACTACTTGTGAATATAAGTTCGTAACTATTAGGTGAAACTCACTTATATTCTAGCGTCATATTCATGCATGAAAATTAAGCGTGCACTCTCAATTAAACATACACAAATAAGTTATCAATCAAACGGTTAAACAAATTGAATCCACAACTTATGAAACGCAATTAGAAGTAATCAAATCAAAATGCAAGCATAAACATATATTTCGAATCACCCCCTAACCAAGGGGGGTTTATTTCCTCATAACTTTGAAATCAAAGAAACACCTAAACATTCCAACAACTCAAACTTGAATTGTATGAACGTTTAGGCACTCTTCTCTTCCATTCCTCATATGTACAAAACAAAGAGAATTGAATTTAAACATTGAAATCAAAGAAACACCTAAACATTCCAACAACTCAAACTTGAATTGTATGAACGTTTAGGCACTCTTCTCTTCCTCGTTGTTGTAGCACAAGGTCTAAGGTGAGGTTTGGTGGTGTGAATGGTTTGGGGAATGGTGTTTGGATTAATAGGGAAGAGAAAAGTGTTTTGGTGGCTGCTGCAAGGGTGTGGAGAGGTTTTGACGAATTTCTGGAATATGGAAGAGTGAATGAGAATGAATGAATGTTGTGTGAAGTGTGTATGGTTTTTATAGGGAGATGAATGGATGGGAGACGGAACATGACAGCTAGGTTAAGTGAATGCATGTGCAAAACAGCTAGGATGGCTGAAATTGTAAGGGGAATGCATGTGCAATGTTGGAAATCTGATGGGAGAAAGGTGGATGCATGTGTTGGCTGATTTAAAGAATGTGAGGGAATGATGAAAGGGGAAACATGACAGCTAGGTTATGATGATGAGTGCATGTGGCTGATTTATGAAGAGTGAATGCATGTGGCTGCAAGGTGTGAATGATTATGGGTGCATATGGCTGCAATGGATTAGGAATCCTTCAATTTCGTCCATTCCTTTTGCACCAAACATAAGCTATCCATTCCAAGTCCAATTTTGCTCCAAAATGCTCCAAAATGCATCTTTTTGCTTCCTTAGCCATATGAACCTAAAAACACACGAAAATAGCTTAAAGTACTAAAATAACTAAAGAAACATAACGTAAATGCACGAGAACAAGCCATTTAAGTCGCATGAATATGCTCCTATCACCCTCCAATGATGGAAGTTGTGAAAAAGGAGATTATCAAGCTTCTAGATTGTGGGGTGATCTATCCTATCTCGGATAGCCGTTGGGTTTCACCGGTTCAAGTGGTGCCAAAGAAATCCGGAGTGACTGTGGTGAAGAATGAAGAAGATGAACTTGTGCCTACACGCATTCAAACTGGTTGGAGGGTGTGCATTGACTATAGGAAGCTAAATGCCGCAACAAGGAAAGATCACTTCCCTTTGCCATTCATTGATCAAATGCTTGAAAGGTTAGCCGGTCATTCTTTTTATTGCTTTCTTGATGGTTATTCGGGTTATAATCAAATTGTCATAACGCCGGATGATCAAGAAAAGACCACCTTTACTTGTCCATTTGGTACTTTTGCATATCGTCGTATGCCATTTGGTTTATGCAATGCACCGGCCACTTTCCAACGATGCATGGTAAGTATCTTCTCTGATTATGTTGAAAAGATAATTGAAGTATTTATGGACGATTTTAGTGTGTTTGGAGACTCATTTGATGCTTGTTTGCATAATCTCACTTTAATCTTGAAAAGATGCATGGAAACTAACCTTGTTTTGAATTGGGAAAAATGTCATTTTATGGTTAAACAAGGTATAGTTTTGGGTCATATCATCTCTGAAAAAGGAATTGAAGTTGATAAGTCTAAAATAGATCTTGTACGTCACTTACCCTCTCCTACTTCGGTTAGAGAGGTTCGTTCTTTTCTTGGCCATGCAGGATTCTATAGGCGATTTATCAAGGATTTTTCTAAGATTGCACAACCACTATGCCGTCTCCTACAAAAAGAAGTGGCGTTTGAATTCACTAAGGAATGCACGGCATCATTCAACCAACTCAAGGAGTTGTTGACCACGGCACCCATTATTGTTCCCCCGGATTGGAGCCTCTCGTTCGAGCTTATGTGTGATGCGTCCGATTATGCTTTAGGGGCTGTTTTGGGACAAAGAAAGGACAAAAGGCCGCATGTCATCTACTATGCCTCACGGACGTTGAATGATGCTCAACTTAATTATTCCACAACCGAAAAAGAACTCTTGGCTATTGTATTTGCATTAGATAAATTTAGATCATATCTTCTTGGTACTAAAGTAATTGTTTTCACTGACCATGCAGCCTTGAAGTATCTTCTCACCAAAAAGGAGGCTAAGCCAAGACTCATTCGTTGGATGCTCCTACTTCAAGAGTTCGATCTTGAAATCCGAGACAAGAAAGGGTGTGAAAACGTGGTGGCTGACCACCTAAGTAGAATGGTGCGTGAGGAAGAGTCCACCCCCATTTTAGAAACGTTTCCGGATGAGCAACTTCTGTCCATTGAGGTAAGAACCCCTTGGTATGCCGATTTGGTCAATTTCTTGGTGTCTAAGCAAGTTCCTAGTACCCTAAACAAGTTCCAACGTGATAAACTTGTTCATGATGCACGTTTTTATGTTTGGGATGATCCATATTTATGGAAATTCTGCCCAGATCAGATTGTGCGTAGATGTGTGCCCGAATCTGAATTTAATTCCATTCTTACATTCTGCCATACTTATGCATGTGGGGGACATTTTGGCACCCAAAGGACAGCCCTAAAGGTGTTACAATCTGGATTTTATTGGCCTAATCTCTTTAAAGATGCTAAAATGTTTTGTGTAACATGCGATAAGTGTCAAAGAACAGGTAACATAGGGCCTAAGGACCAAATGCCGCAACAATCTCTCTCCTTTGTGGAAATTTTTGATGTTTGGGGTATTGATTTCATGGGCCCCTTCCCTCCATCTTTTGGTTTCACTTATATCTTGCTAGCTGTCGATTATGTTTCCAAATGGGTGGAAGCCAAAGCCACCCGTACTAACGATTCTAAGGTTGTTGCAGATTTTGTGAAATCTAATATTTTTGCTAGGTTTGGGATGCCACGAGTTTTAATTAGTGATGGGGGTTCTCACTTTCGTAACCGCACCATTGAAGCTTTGCTCAAGAAGTACAACGTTACTCATAAGGTTTCCACACCTTATCACCCTCAAACCAATGGGCAAGCGGAGGTTTCAAATAGGGAGATCAAACAAGTCCTAGAGAAAACCGTGGGACCCTCAAGAAGAGATTGGAGTTTGCGCTTGGACGATGCATTGTGGGCCTATCGTACGGCTTACAAAACTCCCCTTGGCATGTCACCTTTTCGGCTTATATATGGTAAGCCATGTCATTTGCCCGTTGAGTTAGAGCACAAGGCACATTGGGCTGTGAAAACCTTCAATTTGGACATAGACGCTGCTGGAGTTCATAGGAAGCTCCAATTAGATGAACTTGAGGAGATTAGGAACGAGGCTTACGAGAATGCTCGCATCTACAAGGACAAGACGAAGGCTTATCATGATAAGATGCTTCGTACCAAAACGTTCTCCAAGGGGCAGAAAGTGTTGCTTTTTGATTCAAGACTTCGGTTATTCCCTGGTAAGTTACGTTCTAAATGGATTGGACCTCTTGTTGTTACTAATGTTTTTCCTCATGGTGCAGTCCAAGTCCAAAGCTTAAAAAGTGGCCACGAGTTCAAGGTGAACGGACATAGATTGAAGCCATACTATGAGAACTTTGTGGAGCATGTTGTGGAAGAGCTTCCCTTGGGTGCCGTGGGCTCCAATCTGGAGTGATTGGGTTCTTCGTCCGGCTGTACGACGTTAAAGCAAGCGCTACTTGGGAGGCAACCCATGCATTCAACAAAGGAAGACCTAGAAAGCACTCCAATTCCAGATTTGCGTTCCTAAACTCTTCTCTTTGTTGCTATTTCGTTTTTGCCATGTTAGGTTGTTTAGTTGTTGTTTTGTTTGTTTGTTTGTTAATTGTGTGAGTCTATGCTTGAAACATTGAGGACAATGTTTGATTTAAGTGTGGGGGGGTAACTAAAGTGTTGTGATGCAAATTCGTAGGGTTTTATCCACCATAACTTCTAATATTGTTTCTTGCTGTTTTTAAGTGTTTTTAAACTGTTTTAGTGTGTTTTGACTTAAAAATTCGAAAATCCCATAAAAATTTGAAAAATTGTTTCAAAAAACCCAAAAAGGGTTGTTTTTGTGTCTTAGGGTACCTTCCAACACAATGATGAGGATTTGGTTTTAAATTACATGACTATTATAGAATGTTGTAAACATGGCTGGAAGTTGATTTATGCTTTGGTTTATGCTTGGTTATGGTTATAGCTTATGAATTCACATGTAATTACAAAAAGAAAATCTGTTTTTGTAACATGCTTGAACGAAGGAACTTAAACTAAAGCTACATCCTTGTGAGACTTGAGCCTATAATGTTCTTTGGAGAGTATAAATCTGTGATTTCTTGTTTTCTAAAGTCGTTGCATGATCTCATCATTCTTTGCTTGGTTGCTACTTGGAATGCATTTCATTATAGTTCCAAATACTAGAACTCATGCCCAATTCATTCAAAGCATGATATTGATTGCATAACATACAATAAGATGAAGTTGTTAGTCAAGCCAAAGCCAAAAAGCCTATCCCTTTTCACATGTATTGTAGGATTACCCCTTTTTAGCCTTTTCAAGCTTATTTTCTTTGTTAACCACATTATCCTCACCTAGCTTAGATTAGGACTTTCCATACCCTTGTTCTTAAAGGATAGTGAAGCATGACTTAGAATGAACTCCTTTTGATCAATATATTGCAGAAAATAAGTGTGGGGGAAGACAATAGGGCACGGCCAAAGAATGAAATAAAGAAAAGAAAAAAAGAAAGAAAAAAAATTCGTGGAAAAATAAAAAATTAGAAAAGTGTTGAAAAGAAAGAAAAAGAGTTGAAAAATAAGTGAGAATGATCTCACAAGTATTGGTTATTGAAGGAAGGGTCCAAAAGAGTGAATTTGACCCTAATTGTGCATGAATCTTCCCTTGTGTTTAAAAGTTGATTTCTGCCATTAAAAGTGAGTTTAGGTGTCAATTTCATTACTTTGCTTCCTATTGCTTTAAGAACCTTTGTTTTACTTTACCTTTCTTTGTTAAACCATTACCCTTAGCCCCGTTACAACCCTCAACTTCTATCTTGATGTTATGTGTTCAATTTGTGGAGTTTGAATTTGGTATGAGCATATGGAATCACTGGTTCTCATTCTAAGTAGTAGCATTCCATTCATGAGATCATATTCATGTCATTGTCGTAAATCCAGAAAATGCTTTCTTTGATATAACATATGTGAGTGTTAGAATTCATATTTACATCAATCTCCTCACATATACCTAGTGTAGGGTGTGGAGTTAGAAAATCAGTGTGAAAATTGAGTGCATTCTAGTAAGGAATTGAGGGAATTCTCTAGGGCATGTTACTACATTCAAAATGATGTTTTAATTGATTAAATGTGAAATAATAAGTGGTAACTATGATTAAGTGTTTGTTGAAGTGTAAAGTAAGTTAAATGTTGTGGGAATGATGTTCTATATTGTGTCATGAAATCCCTGAGATACATGTTGGAAGGTTTAGAATGTGTTTTGGTTTGTTTTTAGTTTCTTTCGTTTTGTTTTGCTCGAGGACTAGCAATAGCTAAGTGTGGGGGAATTTGATAGGAGCATATTTAGGCAACTTACTTAGCTTGTTTTCGTGCATTTATATTGTTAATTCATAGTTGTTTTAGTAGTTTAAGCCATTTTCGTGTGTTTTTAGGTTCATATGGCTAAGGAAGCAAAAAGTTGCATTTTGGAGCATTTTGGAGCAAAATTGGACTTGGAATGGATAGCTTATGTTTGGAGCAAAAGGAATGGACGAAATTGAAGGATTCCTAATCCATATCAGCCACATGCACATTCAATCATTCACACCAAAACCTTGCACATGCTTTCCCATTTCATTATTCATTCTCTTTGCACCACCAATTCAGCCACATGCACCCTTTAATCATTCAACCATGCAGCCACACATTCACCCACATGCATTCCCCTTACAATTTCAGCCATCCCACTTCATCATTGCACATGCATTCACCCTTTAATCCATTGCAGCCACATGCACTCCCATTTTCTCCCAAAACATTGCACATGCATTTTCAGCTTTCCACCAAGTTCCTAGCTGTCATATTCCCTCTTTTCACCTATAAATAAGCACCCATTGCAGCCACAAATCACTCACTCTTCCATATTCAGAAAACCATCTCATATTCACATTCATTCACGCCAGAAATTCATTCCCTCTCTCTAACACAGCCATACTCCACCATTCTTCATATTTTCTGCCCAAAAACACTCCTTGCCTTCCCCTACATCCATCCCTACCCTAAACACATCATTCTACATCATCCATAACCCCCAAAACTCACCAAAACCCCTTGTGCCGCAGCAACTAGAGGAGAAGAGGCCTAAACGTTCATACAATTCAAGATTGAGTTGTTGGAATTTTTAGGTGTACTTCGATTCTTGTTTTCAATGTTTACTTTGTTATTACTCTCTAAGTTTGTTGTAATCATGAGTGGCTAAACCCCTAATTAGTTAGGGGAAAGTTTGAAGCCATGAACATGTTTGAAATATGAATTGATTTCTTCCAATTGTGATTTGTTAAGTTGTGATTGCAATTCAATTATCATGTTTATTAAAAACTTGTTTTTGTATGTTGATTAGGGATGCATACTTAGTCTTCATGCATAAACTCGATGCTAGTTTATAAACGAGTTTCACCTAATCGTCACAAGTTTATAAACATGAGTAGTGAAGGTTGCTAGTCACAACCGCGTTAATTGAATTCTTGGCAAAAGTATCATGCATTCATAGTTACAATTGCCTCGTCAACACTTATAATTTTCATAGAGCATAATGATCTCTCATTGTATCTCTTCTATGCATTCATGTTGAGAACCATTGGAGAATGATTTGAATTGTCGCATGCATCATCCAATTCAATAACATAAGGAAAATTTGAGAGTTAATTAGTGCATCACGGTTAACTTGGGGTGTTGAGCATCATAGTTAATGAAAAACAATTGGAGAATCGATTCATATATAAATGTGTCATGTGTGGAGAATGGACCTCTAACTAATCCATCCATCATCTTGTTTCTCAAATCCGTTTATACAACCTGCCTAGTTTATTAACTTGTTTTGTTAATTCAATTTTCGTCAAATCAAAACCCCCCTTTACTTTCTTGTTCTTTAGTGCTTAGAATTTGTCTTAGTTTGTGTTTAAAGTGTTTTGATTCAATTTATTTCCCAAAATTCGTCCAAATTCACCAAAGTGCTCAAAACTGCCCAGAAAGTGATTTTAAGGCAGTTTTGAGTGTTTTGGGTGATGTTTGAGTCTTTTAGTTTGTTTTAGTGTTTTAAAGTTTAGTTTTGCATTCTTTGAGTCTTAGTTTATGTTTTAAAGTGTTTTGAATCAAGCCATAATCTTAAATTCGTCCAACATTGGGTTTAAGGTCAGAAACTGCCTAGTTAGTGTTTTTAGGCAGTTTTGAGTCTTTTGAACTTGTTTTGAGTCCTTTGAGTCTTTGTGAACGTTTTTAACTTTGTTTTTATGTTTTTGAGTCAATTTAGAGGTTTTAGCAAGCCCTCCTAATCCCCGGTCTAGAACGATCCCTACTTGCATCCTTACTACAATTTGACAACAAGAGGGTTAATTTGTGTGCTTAACTATTTTCGCATCAGCTTGCATGAATATGATGCTAGAATATAAGTTTGTTTCACATAATTGTCACACACTTATATTCACAAGTAGTGAAGGTTGCTAGTCACAATCGCGTTAAGTTCAATTCCTAGCATAAGTGTCATGATGTCATAGTCACAAGTGCTTTGTCAATGCTTATAGTTTTCATTGAACGTAATGATCTTTGATTGTATCTTTATTATGATGTCATGTAAGGAACTTTTGAAGAATGCTTTGGGTTGTCGTATGATGTCATCCAATTCAATAACACAAGGAAAACTTGAGAATTAACTAGTGATGTCACGGTTAATTTGGGGCATTTTCATTCATAATTCTATGAAGGAATAACTGGAAATCAAGTCATTTGCATACTTGTCATGTGTGGAGAAAGAACCCCTAACTAGTCCATCATCCATTAAAAACCCCAAAAACGTTTCAAAATCAGTTTTACTTTGCAATCTGTTTTCTCAACTTTAATTTCGTCCAAATCAAATCCCCCTTTACTTTGAAGTCTCAATTTAGTTAGAAATTGTTTTGGTTCATGTTTTTAAGTGTTTTGAGTCAAGTTTTCAACCAATTTCGTCCAAATTAGTGTAGGTGCTCAAAACTGCCCAGAAAGTGGTTTTTAGGCAGTTTTGAGTCTTCTAGTTGCTGTTTTGAGTTTTTGTTTTGTTTTAGTGTTTTAACTTTGGTTTTTCATTCTTTGAGTCCAAATTAGTGTTTTTAACTTTGTTTTGGAGTTCTTAGGTCAGTTTTCAAGAGTTTAGCAATCCCTCCTAATCCCTGGTTTTGAACGATCCCTACTTACATACTTTGCTACAATTGTCAGAAGAGGGTTTAATTTGTGTGCTTAATTTATTTCGCATCAAATTTTGGCGCCGTTGCCGGGGATTAGCAACTTTGCTAAATCCCTTGGATTGTTTTTGTTTCATTTATTTCACTTTGTTTCTGATTTTGTTTTAGTTTCTGACCTATTTTTGTTTCTTGTTTTTTTAGGTACTAGTGCATGACGCGGAGTTCTCAAACTGTGCATGCACATATCTTAGACTTTAACGACGATTTTGAACGTGATTTGAGAAGAAAGAGGAGGCATCCCGAACGTAGTGAACCTAGTTCAAGTTCAGAGGCCGAATCTGAGTTTGAAGAAGTGGAAGAAGAAGTTATGGCAGCGGACAATCGGACCATTAAAGAGCTTTCGGCCTCAGGGTTGGCCAATGCCGCACCATTATGCATTCAATACCCCGCGGCTGCCCAAGGCAAGACCGATGAATTCGAGTTGAAGTCAAACTTGTTGCACCACATTCCTAAATACCATGGGCTTTCCATGGAAGATCCAAACAAGCATCTTAAAGAGTTTGAAGTAGTTTGTTCAAGCATGACTCCCGTCAATGTTGACGGAAGTATTTTGAAGATGAAAGCTTTTCCGTTCTCTTTAATGGATAAAGCTAAGGATTGGTTATACGAGTTGGCTCCTGGCACTGTCACTTCATGGGAGAGTATGAAAAGAGCGTTTTTGGAGAAGTTTTTCCCAACTTCTCGCATCATTCTTCTTCGTAAAAAAATAAGTGGAATTCAACAAGATGAAGGTGAGTCTTTTCCTGCATACTATGAACGTTTTAAATCACTTGTTGCTTCTTGTCCACAGCATCAGATGAAGGAGGAGCTACTTTTGCAATACTTCTACGAGGGCCTCCTACCATTAGAACGTCAAATGCTCGATGCCTCGGCAGGTGGAGCATTAGTGGACAAAACACCTATGGCTGCCAAGACCTTGATTTCTAATCGAGCGTTGAACGATCAACAATACGAAGGAGTAGGCCAAAGAGGACCCCCACGGCAACATGTTCATGAGGTAAGTTCTACTTCCGACATTAATTCACAATTGGCTAATCTTACTTCTATTGTGTCTCAGTTGGCCGAGGGCATGAAGATGCAAGGACCAATTGTATGTGGCGTATGTTCTATGCATGGACATGCCTCTGAAAAATGTCCACAGTTGATTGAAAATGGTGGATGGGAAAGCGCCAATGCAATTGGGTTTCAAGGCCAAAACCAACCAAGGAACGATCCTTATTCCAACACATATAATCCCGGTTGGAGAGACCACCCAAATTTCAAATGGAGGGAGCCCCAACAATCTCAAAACCAAGGAGGCTTTAGGCAACAACCCCCTGGGTTCTTTCCCAAAACCTACGGCCCACCCCAAAATCAAGCCCAATCCGGCCCAAGTGCCTCAGGTACGTCTCTTGACAATGATGCACTTCTTAAGATACTAACTAAGTTGTCTAATGGGCAGGACGATCAAGCTAAGGCTATGCAAAACCAAGACAAAAGGGTGGATCAATTGGAGAAACAAATGGGGCAAATTGCCGAGTTTATGGGGCAGTTTCGTGAACAAGGAAAGCTCCCTAGTTCCATCGTTCCAAATCCAAAGGGAAGCTTTGAAAGTGCAAAGGCCATAACCTTCAGAAGTGGAAAAGAGATTGGGGCAGATCCTACACCATCACAATCAGGTCCCAAAGGTGATGAAAACTTGCAAATTGAAGAGGAAGAATCAAGCAAACCCACGGCAAAGGTGGGAGAGTCTTTGCCGCAAGTTCCTAGAGCCCCAAAACTGTCTAATTCGGCCAAAAAGGGTAAGGATGTGTCAAATTCGGTTTCTACTAATGCTTTTCTTTCGAATGCTCCTTTTCCTAGTAGGTTTATGCAAACAAGGAAGGAAGAAGCTGAAAAGGACATCCTTGAGACATTTAGGAAAGTTCAAGTGAACATACCCTTGTTGGATGCAATCAAGCAAGTCCCTAGATACGCCAAGTTTTTGAAGGAGTTGTGCACCACTAGGAAGAGGATGTCGACCAAGGAAGTGGTAAAAGTAGGTGAGAATGTGTCCGCCATCTTGCAACGCAAACTACCTCCCAAATGCAAAGATCCGGGTAGTTTCACCATTCCTTGTGTCATAGGTAACACTAGATTTGAATCTGCCATGCTTGACTTAGGTGCTTCTATAAATGTTATGCCATATTCCATATATGCATCTATGAACCTAGGAGCATTGAAAAAGGATGGTGTTATCATACAATTGGCCGATAGATCTAATGCCTATCCAAAGGGAGTTTTGGAAGATGTTTTGGTGCAGGTTAATCATTTGATCTTTCCGGCGGATTTCTATGTCCTTGAGATGGATGAATCGGATCATGCACCCTCGCTGCCCATTCTACTTGGAAGGCCATTCATGAAAACGGCCCGGACTAAGATTGACGTGTTTAATGGAACTTTGTCCATGGAATTTGATGGGGAAGTTGTTAATTTCAATCTTTCCGATTCTATTAAGTATCCTAGTGAAGATCATTCATGTTTCTCTATTGATACTGTTGACTCTTTGGCGCAGGGATACCTTGAAGATTTGAATGATGATATGCTTGAAAAAGTCATTACAAGTGGTGTAGAAGTCAAAACCAAGGGAGCAACATCCATGCAACCCCACGGCACAAATACACTATCCTATGCCGTGCCTCCTAGTGAGGATTTTCTTGAAGTAGTTGCTGCCCTTGAGTCATCACCAATACATGATGGTAAGTTTCCTAACAAAGAGTCCATTCCCATTTCGACTAACAAGTTGCTTCCATCCATAATTCAGGCACCTATCCTTGAACTCAAACCTTTGCCAAGCCATTTGAAGTACATTTTCTTGGGAAAAAATGAGACACTGCCTGCCATCATATCATCATCCCTCACGGCACAAGAGGAGGAAAAACTCATGCATGTGTTGAAGGAGTACAAATCTGCCCTAGGATGGACATTGGCCGATATCAAAGGTATAAGCCCCACAACTTGTATGCATCACATATTTCTTGAGGAGGGGACCAAACCAACTAGAGAGGCTCAACGCCGTCTTAACCCTCCAATGATGGAAGTTGTGAAAAAGGAGATAATCAAACTTCTTGATTGTGGAGTCATTTATCCTATCTCCGATAGTCGTTGGGTTTCACCTATCCAATGTGTGCCTAAGAAATCCGGAGTGACGGTTGTGGAGAATGCCGAGAATGAGCTTGTACCCATGAGAATCCAAACCGGTTGGCGTGTATGCATCGATTATAGGAAGATAAATGCCACCACAAGGAAAGACCACTTCCCATTGCCGTTCCTAGATCAAATGTTGGAAAGGTTAGCGGGTCATTCTTTTTATTGCTTTCTTGATGGATATTCAGGTTATAATCAAATTGTCATTGCCCCGGATGATCAAGAAAAGACCACTTTTACTTGTCCCTTTGGAACATTTGCATATCGACGCATGCCATTTGGTTTGTGCAATGCCCCTGCCACGTTTCAAAGGTGTATGGTAAGCATATTTTCTGATTATGTTGAAAGGATTATTGAGATATTCATGGATGACTTTAGTGTTTTTGGTGATTCTTTTGATAAATGCTTGGATAATCTCACTTTAATCTTGAAACGTTGTGTTGAAACAAACCTTGTTTTAAATTGGGAAAAATGCCATTTTATGGTTAAACAAGGTATTGTTTTGGGTCATATAATCTCTGAAAAAGGAATTGAAGTTGATAAGTCTAAAGTAGATCTTGTACGCTACTTACCCTCTCCTACTTCGGTTAGAGAGGTTCGTTCTTTTCTTGGTCATGCAGGATTCTATAGACGATTTATCAAGGACTTTTCCAAGATTGCACAACCCCTATGCCGCCTCCTCCAAAAAGATGTGTCTTTTGAGTTCAACGAGGCATGCGAGAAGTCATTCAAGCATCTCAAAGAGCTCCTAACCACGACACCCATCATAACTCCCCCGGATTGGTCCATTCCATTTGAATTGATGTGTGATGCCTCGGATTATGCACTTGGGGCTGTTTTGGGTCAAAGGAAAAATAAACAGTCACATGTTATTTATTATGCTTCCCGCACTTTAAATGATGCTCAATTGAATTATTCTACAACCGAAAAAGAACTCTTGGCGGTTGTATTTGCTTTAGATAAGTTTAGTTCATATCTTATTGGCACTAAAGTAATTGTTTTCACTGACCATGCAGCCTTGAAGTATCTTTTCACCAAAAAGGAGGCCAAACCAAGGCTCATTCGTTGGATGCTCCTACTTCAAGAGTTCGATATTGAAATTAGGGACAAGAAAGGTTGTGAAAACGTGGTGGCTGACCACTTGAGTAGATTGGTGCGTGAAGAAGAATCCCTCCCCATTTCTGAGACGTTTCCGGATGAACAACTTCTGTCCATTGAGGTAAGTACCCCTTGGTATGCCGATTTGGTCAATTTCTTGGTGACTAAGCAAGTTCCTAACACCGTAAGCAAGGTCCAACGTAATAAATTGATACATGATGCAAGATTTTATGTGTGGGATGATCCATATCTATGGAAATATTGCCCAGATCAGATTATTAGAAGATGTGTGCCAACTTCTGATTTTAACTCAATTCTAGCATTTTGTCATTCTTATGCATGTGGAGGCCATTTTGGTACCCAAAGGACAGCTCGTAAAGTGTTAGAATCTGGTTTTTATTGGCCTACATTGTTCAAAGATGCTAGAATGTTTTGCTTAACATGTGATAGATGTCAAAGAACAGGTTCTATTGGTGCAAAAGACCAAATGCCGCAAACACCCATCTTCAATGTTGAAATCTTTGATGTTTGGGGTATTGATTTCATGGGTCCTTTTCCTTCTTCATTTGGTTTCACTTATATTTTGCTTGCGGTTGATTATGTTTCTAAATGGGTAGAAGCAAAAGCTACCCGTACTAACGATTCTAGAGTGGTTTCAGATTTCATCAAGACTAACATTTTCTCTAGATTTGGGATGCCGCGGGTATTTATAAGTGATGGAGGTTCACATTTCTGCAATAGGACCATTGAGGCACTCTTCAAGAAGTACAATGTCAAGCATAAGGTTTCAACACCTTATCACCCACAAACAAGTGGCCAAGCCGAAGTATCAAATAGAGAGGTCAAGCAAATCTTGGAGAAGACCGTGGGGCCTAACCGGAAGGATTGGAGCATGCGTTTAGACGATGCACTATGGGCATATCGCACTGCCTACAAAACACCCCTAGAGATGTCTCCATTTCGGCTAGTTTATGAAAAACCTTGTCACTTACCCGTGGAGCTAGAGCATAAGGCACATTGGGCCATCAAAACGTTCAATTTGGACTTAGATGCTGCTGGAATGCATCGGAAGCTCCAATTGAATGAGCTTGAGGAACTAAGGAATGAAGCCTACGAGAATGCCCGCATTTACAAGGAAAAGACGAAGGCGTTTCATGACAAGATGATTAGGGGCAAAACCTTCACAATTGGGCAGAAAGTTTTACTTTTTAATTCTCGTTTACGTTTATTTCCCGGAAAGTTACGTTCTAAATGGATTGGACCTTTTGTTGTTACTAATGTTTTTCCACATGGTGCAGTTCAAGTCCAAAGCTTAAGGAATGGGGTGGAATTCAAGGTCAACGGACATAGATTGAAGCCATACCATGAGAATGCCGTGGGGCAGGTTGTGGAGGAGATCTCACTCCATGCCGTGGGCACCAATGGTGCCT
Source organism: Pyrus communis (assembly GCF_041283825.1). NCBI lineage: Eukaryota > Viridiplantae > Streptophyta > Magnoliopsida > Rosales > Rosaceae > Pyrus > Pyrus communis. The sequence goes on along the minus strand of NC_142570.1, from coordinate 15,292,971 downwards.
GAACGTGTTCTTCGTCCGGCTGCAAGACGTTAAAGAAAGCGCTACTTGGGAGGCAACCCATGCCATTCAACAAAGGAAGACCTAGAAAGCACTCCAATTCCAGATTTGCGTTCCTAAACCCTTCTCTTTGTTGATTCTTTCTAATCTGCCTATTTAGTTGTTTTACTTGCTGTTTGTGTGTTTCTTTGTGTGATTCTATGCTTAAAACATTGAGGACAATGTTTGATTTAAGTGTGGGGGGGGTAACTAAGTGTTTTTCATGCAAATTCGTGGGATTTTATCACCCATTATTTCAAAACTTGTCCCTTGCTGTTTTTAAGTGTTTTTAAGCAGTTTTGGTGTGTTTTAGTATGTTTTGAAGTAAAAATCCGAAAATCAAAGAAAAATTTGAAAAATTTGTTTTAAAAAACCCAAAAAAAGAGTTGGTTTTGTGTGTTTGTTTGTGTCTTAGGGTACCTTCCAACACAATGATGAGGATTTGGTTTTTAAATACATGGCTGTTAAAGAGAGTGATTAACATGGATGAAAGTTTGATTTACTCTATGTTTATGCTTGGTTGTGGTTATAACTTATGAATTCACATGCAATCATAAAAGAAAAAAAATCAGTTTTTGTAACATGCTTGAAGGAAGGAACTCAAATTAACGCTACAACCTTGTGAGACTTGAACCTAAACGTTTATTTGGAGAGTTAAAATCTGTGCATTCTTTGTTTTCTAAAATCGTTGCATGATCTCATTATTCTTTGCTTGGTTGCTACTTAGAAGGCGTTTCATCATTTAGTTCCAAACACTAGAAGTCATGCCCATTTCATTCAAAGCATGGTATTGATTAGCATAACACATATTCAAGATGAAGTTGTGTAGTGACCACCACTTTAGCCAAAAAGCCGTGTGCCCTACTCCATTATATGTTTAGGTGTTAACCCCATTGAGCCTTGTTTAGCCTTTTCTTTGTTAACCCACATTACCCTCACCTAGCCTAGATTAGGACTATCCATACCCTCGTTCTTAAAGTATAGTAAGCATGATTCAAATGGAATTCCTTTATGGCAGAAACCAAGTGTGGGGGAAGTAGAAAGAAAAGAAAAGAAAAATTCGTTAAAAAAAAAAAAAAGTATGAAAAGAGTTGAACAACATGAGAAAAAGAGTTCCAAGGTGTTGTTTGTTGAAGAAAGGGTCCAAAAAGTTGAATTCGGCCCCAAGAAGTTGTTTAAAGTCTTCCCCTTGTGTTTTTAAGTTAATTTCTGCAAACTAAGTGAATTCTAAGTCTTAATTTCATTACTTTGCTTACTAATGCTTGAAGTAACGTTTGTTTTCCCTATCCTTTCTTTGTTAACCAATACCCCAAGCCCCGTTGCAACCCTTAAACTTCTATCTTGAGTGTTATGTGTTTCAATTTGTTGAGTTTGAATTTGGTATGAGCATATGGTGTCACTGGTTCTCGCATCTAAGTAGTAGCATTCCATTCATGAGATCATATCTAAACATGCCTATTAACTCCGGAAATTGCGTTCTTTGTGATACATATATGTGAGCATTCGTTTTTATATCTACATCAATTCTCTCACATATAACTAGTATAGGGTGTGTAGTTAGAAAATCTGAGTGAAAATAGAGTGCAAATCTATTAAGGATAGAAGGAATTCTCTAAGGCATGTTACTACATTCAAAACATTGTTTTAATTGGTTAATTGTGAACTAGTAAGTAGTGACTATGATTAAGCATGTGCTTAAGTGTTAAATTGACTCAAATCTGTGGGAATGATAATCTTTAACATGTCATGTGCTTTGGAAATCCCTGAGGCAAACGTTGGAAGGTTTAGATTATGTTTGTTTGTTTTGTCTTGTTGTATTTCTTTGTTTTGCTCGAGGACTAGCAAAAGCTAAGTGTGGGGGAATTTGATAGGAGCATTTTTATGCTACTTAATTGGCTTGTTCTCATGCATTTATGTTGTTTTTCCTTAGTTAGTTTAAGTGTTTAAAGTCATTTTCGTGCAATTTCAGGTTTTAGTGTCAAAGTATGCAAAAAGAAGCAATTTGGAGCATTCTAGAGCATTTTTGGGCCAAGATTGGATAGTGCAAGCATGGAGGCATGAGGATGGACGAATTTGAAGGCTTGAATTCAGTTAGGGAGCTGCAAGGGGGCCTAAAAAACCTTATTTCTAGAAGGCTTTATCTATTCACACATGGTGCCTAATTTCTAGCTTGTCTCCTAGCCGTCCTAGCTTGTCTCCTAGCCGTCCTACCTTGTCTCCTAGCCGTCCTAGCTTGTCACTAGCCGTCCTAGCTTGTCACTAGCCGTCCTAGCTTGTCTCCTAGCCGTCCTAGCTTGTCTCCTAGCCGTCCTAGCTTGTCACTAGCCGTCCTAGCTTGTCTCCTAGCCGTCTTAGCTTGTCACTAGCCGTCCTACCTTGTCTCCTAGCCGTCCTACCTTGTCACTAGCCGTCCTAGCTTGTCACTAGCCGTCCTACCTTGTCTCCTAGCCGTCCTATCTTGTCTCCTACCTTGTCCAAGCTACACACATATATCCTTTAAGTGTTTCATGTATAGAATTTCTGGTACAAAAAACCTTTTGGTTTCAACTAAGTTCAAAAACCTTTCCTAGCCCTATAAATAAGGCTTTGCAGCAAGGCACTTGGGGGATCACTCATTCATTCAATTTTCGTCCATTCATCTATCCTCCATCCAATTCCATAATCCCTGATCCTAAAACACATCCCAACCATCCCATCCACCTTTGTGCCGTAGCAAGGAGAAAGAAGGAAAGACTCTTGGATGCTCAAGCTTCGTCGTGGGTGCATTCTAGGTGTAATTCGTTTTATGATTTCAATGTTTAATTTATTTTCCTTTCATTTTGCTATGAACATGAGTGGCTAAACCCCTATTGGTTAGGGGTGATTTCGAAGCCATAACTATGTGTGCAAGTTGATTTGATAAATTCCAGTTATGAGTTCTTGAATCGTGAATGCAATTGGCTTAACTGTGCGAGTAATAACGTATTTGTGTTTGTTAATTAGGGGTCGACACTTAATTGGCTTGCATGAATATGATGCTAGAATATAAGTTTGTTTCACATAATTGTCACACACTTATATTCACAAGTAGTGAAGGTTGCTAGTCACAATCGCGTTAAGTTCAATTCCTAGCATAAGTGTCATGATGTCATAGTCACAAGTGCTTTGTCAATGCTTATAGTTTTCATTGAACGTAATGATCTTTGATTGTATCTTTATTATGATGTCATGTAAGGAACTTTTGAAGAATGCTTTGGGTTGTCGTATGATGTCATCCAATTCAATAACACAAGGAAAACTTGAGAATTAACTAGTGATGTCACGGTTAATTTGGGGCATTGTCATTCATAATTCTATGAAGGAATAACTGGAAATCAAGTCATTTGCATACTTGTCATGTGTGGAGAAAGAACCCCTAACTAGTCCATCATTGATGCGAAAATAGTTAAACACACAAATTAAACCCTATGGATGACAATTGTAGTAAATGAGCAAATAGGGATCGTTCTAGACCGGGGATTAACTAGGGATGCTAATCAATGTGAAATTGACTCAAAAACGTAAGAACACAATATAAAACACTTACTAGACTCAAAGAATGCAAAACTAAACTTTAAAACACTAAAACAAACCAAAAGACTCAAACATCACCCAAAACACTCAAAACTGCCTTAAAAACACTTTCTGGGCAGTTTTGGACACTTTGGTGAATTTGGACGAATTTGTGTAACAAATTGAATCACAACACTTAAAAACACAAACTAAGACACTTTCTAACTAAGTTGGACACTAAAGTAAAGGGGGATTAAGGTTTTGACGAAATTAAATTAAATAAAACAAGTTAATAAACTAGGCAAATTGTATAAACGGATTTGAGAAACAAGATGATGGATGGATTAGTTAGAGGTCCATTCTCCACACATGACACATTTATATATGAATCGATTCTCCAATTGTTTTTCATTAACTATGATGCTCAACATCCCAAGTTAACCGTGATGCACTAATTAACTCTCAAATTTTCCTTAAGTTATTGAATTGGATGATGCATGCGACAATTCAAATCATTCTCCAATGGTTCTCAACATGAATGCATAGAAGAGATACAATGAGAGATCATTATGCTCTATGAAAATTATAAGTGTTGACGAGGCAATTGTAACTATGAATGCATGATACTTTTGCCAAGAATTCAATTAACGCGGTTGTGACTAGCAACCTTCACTACTCATGTTTATAAACTTGTGACGATTAGGTGAAACTCGTTTATAAACTAGCATCGAGTTTATGCATGAAGACTAAGTATGCATCCCTAATCAACATACAAAAACAAGTCTTTAATAAACATGATAATTGAATTGCAATCACAAATTAACAAATCACAATTGGAAGAAATCAATTCATATTTCAAACATATCCATGGCTTCAAACTTTCCCCTAACTAATTAGGGGTCTAGCCACTCATGATTACAACAAACTTAGAGAGTAATAACAAAGTAAACATTGAAAACAAGAATCGAAGTACACCTAAAAATTCCAACAACTCAATCTTGAATTGTATGAACGTTTAGGCCTCTTCTCCTCTAGTTGCTGCGGCACAAGGGGTTTTGGTGAGTTTTGGGGGTTATGGATGATGTAGAAGGATGTGTTTAGCGTAGGGATGGATGTAGGGGAAGGTAAGGAGTGTTTTTGGGCAGAAAATATGAAGAATGGTGAAGTATGGTAGTGCTAGAGAGAGGGGAGGAATTTCTGGCGTGAATGAATGTGTATGAGAGATGGTTTTCTGAAATGGAAGAGTGTGTGTTTTGTGGCTGCAATGCATGCTTATTTATAGGTGAAATGGGGGGAACATGATGACTAGGAATTAGGTGGAAAGCTGAAATGGTGATGGGAGATGCATGTGGCAGAAATGCATGTGATTAAAGGGTGGGAATGCATGTGTTTTGACAGAAAATAAAAGGGAATGTTGGAAATCTGGAATGGGAACCCACGGCATGGTTGTTTTCTGGTGGTGAATGGGTTTATGTTTGAATGGTGCATGTGGGTTGATTATTTAAAGGGAGTGCATGTGGAATAAAGGTTGGAATGAACATGAAATGCACGGTTTTGAGAGATGATTATGGATGCATGTGTTGAATGATTATTGGTGTATGTGGGTGGAAATGCATGTGGGAATGCATGTGATTTGGCTGAAATTAAAGGTAGTGGGAAGTGCATGTAAGCCACGGCAAGGAATGCATTTTCTGAATGAATGAAGGCAGGTTATGTGGAAGGGCTTGAACAAAGGTAGAAGCATGGCACAAAGGTGAATGGGTGATGTGTGAATGTGGTTGAATGATTAAAGTGTAAATGATTAATGAATGGTTCTTTGTTGATGGTGGAAATCTGAAATGATTAAGTGGAATGTGCATGTGGCTGCAATGATGGTGTTTTGCACGGCAATGATGGAGAAAGAATGTGTGGATGTATGGTTGTGTTGGTGATGAATGTGAACTCTTTGTTCTTCATTTTCATTCCTTTGGTCTTCAATTTCGTCCATCTACTTGGCTTTAAGCATATGCAATCCATTCCAATCTCTAATTTGCTCCAAAAGGCTCCGAAAGGCATCCTTTTGCATCCTTAGCCATATGAACCTATAAACACACGAAAATGACTTTAAACACTAAATTAAGTAAGAAAACACAACATAAATGCATAAGAACTAGCTAACAAAGGCGCATAAATATGCTTCTATCAAATTCCCCCACACTTAGCTTTTGCTAGTCCTCGAGCAAAACAAAGAAACAAAACATAACCTAAACCTTCCAACGTTCACCTCAGGGATTTCCAATGGTACATGACAAGTTAAAAATCATCATCCCCACAGATTTGAGTCATCTTTACAATTGAAAACATACTTAATCATAGTCACCACTTACTAGTTCACAATTAATCGATTAAAAGAATGTTTTGAATGTAGTAACATGCCTTAGAGAATTTGCTCAATCCTTACAAGATATGCACTCAATTTTCACTCAGATTTTCTAACTACACACCCTATACTAGTTATATGTGAGAAGATTGATGTAAATATGAAAACAAATGCTCACATATACGTATAACAAAGAACGCAATTTATGGAGTTAATAAGCATGTTTAGAAATGATCTCATGAATGGAATGCTACTACTTAGATGCGAGAACTAATGACCATATGCTCATACCAAATTCAAACTCCACAAATTGAAACACATAACACTCAAGAATGAAGTCAAGGGTTGTAACGGGGCTTGGGGTAGTGGTTAACAAAGAAAAGATAAGGAGAACAAGCGTTCTTCAAGTAATAGTAAGCAAAGTAGTGTACTTAAGACTTAGAATTCATTTAGATTGCAGAAATTAACTTTAAAACACAAGGGGAAGACTTAGACAACTCCTTAGGGCCGAATTCATTGTTTTGGACCCTTACTTCAACAAACAATACTTTGGAATTCTTTTCAACTCTTTTTCATACTTTTCACGCTTTTTTTTTTTTTTTTTTTTTTCTTTTTCTTTTCTTTCATGCCGTGCCTATGGCACACAAATTCTCACACAAGAACACTTCCCCCACACTTGTTTTCTGCCAACATAAATCGAAAGAAATTCAATTTGAATCATGCTTTACTAAGCTTTAAGAACAAGGGTGTGGATGGTCCTAATCTAGGCTAGGTGAGGATAATGTGGGTTAACTTAAACATAAAATGACATGGGATACACGGCAATATGGCTAAGGTGGTGGTCACTACACAACTTCATCTTGAATCTGTGTTATGCAAATCAATAACATGCTTTGAATGAAATGGGCATGAGTTCTAGCATTTGGAACTAAATGATGAAACGCCTCTAAGTAGTAACCAAGCAAAGAATAATGAGATCATGCAACGACTTAGAAAACAAAAATGCACAGATTCTAACTCTCCAAATAAACGTTTAGGCTCAAGTCTCACAAGGTTGTAGCGTTAATTTGAGTTCCTTCCTTCAAGCATGTTACAAAAACTGATTTTTTATTTTTTTATTTTTATTTTTTATTTTTTTATGATTGCATGTGAAGTCATAAGTTATAACCACAACCAAGCATACACAAAGAGTAAATCAAACTTTCATCCATGTTAATCACTCTCTTTAACAGCCATGTAATTACAAACCGAATCCTCATCATTGTGTTGGAAGGTACCCTAAAACAAAAACAAACACACAAAAACACTTTGAAAACAACTCTTTTTGGGTTTTTAAAACAAATTTTTCAAATTTTTATGTGATTTTCGGATTTTTACTTCAAAACACACTAAAACACACCAAAACTGCTTAAAAACACTTAAAAACAGCAAGGAACAAGTCTATAAGTAAAGGGTGATAAAATCCCATGAATTTGCATCAAAAACACTTAGTTACCCCCACACACTTAAATCAAACATTGTCCTCAATGTTTCAAGCATAAAATCACACAAAACACAAAGAAACACACAAACAGCAAGTAAAACAACTAAATAGGCAGATTCGAAATAAACAACAAAGTGAAGGGTTTAGGAACGCAAATCTGGAATTGGAGTGATTCCTTGAGCTTCCTTTGTTGAATTGCATGGGTTGCCTCCCAAGTAGCGCTTTCTTTAACGTCTTGCAGCCGGACGAAGACACGTTCATGCTCCATTAGAGCCCACGGCATGGAGTGGGATCTCCTCCACGACATGCTCCACAAAGTTCTCATAGTATGGCTTCAATCTATGTCCGTTCACCTTGAACTCGTGGCCACTTTTTAAGCTTTGGACTTGGACTGCACCATGAGGAAAAACATTAGTAACAACAAGAGGTCCAATCCATTTAGAACGTAACTTACCAGGGAATAACCGAAGTCTTGAATCAAAAAGCAACACTTTCTGCCCCTTGGAGAACGTTTTGGTACGAAGCATCTTATCATGATAAGCCTTCGTCTTGTCCTTGTAGATGCGAGCATTCTCGTAAGCCTCGTTCCTAATCTCCTCAAGTTCATCTAATTGGAGCTTCCTATGAACTCCAGCAGCGTCTATGTCCAAATTGAAGGTTTTCACAGCCCAATGTGCCTTGTGCTCTAACTCAACGGGCAAATGACATGGCTTACCATATATAAGCCGAAAAGGTGACATGCCAAGGGGAGTTTTGTAAGCCGTACGATAGGCCCACAATGCATCGTCCAAGCGCAAACTCCAATCTCTTCTTGAGGGTCCCACGGTTTTCTCTAGGACTTGTTTGATCTCCCTATTTGAAACCTCCGCTTGCCCATTGGTTTGAGGGTGATAAGGTGTGGAAACCTTATGAGTAACGTTGTACTTCTTGAGCAAAGCTTCAATGGTGCGGTTACGAAAGTGAGAACCCCCATCACTAATTAAAACTCGTGGCATCCCAAACCTAGCAAAAATATTAGATTTCACAAAATCTGCAACAACCTTAGAATCGTTAGTACGGGTGGCTTTGGCTTCCACCCATTTGGAAACATAATCGACAGCTAGCAAGATATAAGTGAAACCAAAAGATGGAGGGAAGGGGCCCATGAAATCAATACCCCAAACATCAAAAATTTCCACAAAGGAGAGAGATTGTTGCGGCATTTGGTCCTTAGGCCCTATGTTACCTGTTCTTTGACACTTATCGCATGTTACACAAAACATTTTAGCATCTTTAAAGAGATTAGGCCAATAAAATCCAGATTGTAACACCTTTAGGGCTGTCCTTTGGGTGCCAAAATGTCCCCCACATGCATAAGTATGGCAGAATGTAAGAATGGAATTAAATTCAGATTCGGGCACACATCTACGCACAATCTGATCTGGGCAGAATTTCCATAAATATGGATCATCCCAAACATAAAAACGTGCATCATGAACAAGTTTATCACGTTGGAACTTGTTTAGGGTACTAGGAACTTGCTTAGACACCAAGAAATTGACCAAATCGGCATACCAAGGGGTTCTTACCTCAATGGACAGAAGTTGCTCATCCGGAAACGTTTCTAAAATGGGGGTGGACTTTTCCTCACGCACCATTCTACTTAGGTGGTCAGCCACCACGTTTTCACACCCTTTCCTGTCTCGGATTTCAAGATCGAACTCTTGAAGTAGGAGCATCCAACGAATGAGTCTTGGCTTAGCCTCCTTTTTGGTGAGAAGATACTTCAAGGCTGCATGGTCAGTGAAAACAATTACTTTAGTACCAAGAAGATATGATCTAAACTTATCTAAAGCAAATACAACCGCCAAAAGTTCTTTTTCGGTTGTAGAATAATTCAATTGAGCATCATTTAAAGTGCGTGAAGCATAATAAATAACATGTGGCTGTTTATTTTTCCTTTGACCCAAAACAGCCCCAAGTGCATAATCCGATGCATCACACATCAATTCAAAGGGAATGGACCAATCCGGGGGAGTTATGATGGGTGCCGTGGTGAGTAAGTGTTTTAGATGCTTGAATGCCTTCTCACACGCCTCGTTGAACTCAAAAGACACATCCTTTTGGAGTAGGCGGCATAGGGGTTGTGCAATCTTGGAAAAGTCCTTGATAAATCGTCGATAGAATCCTGCATGGCCAAGAAAAGAACGGACCTCTCTAACCGACGTAGGAGAGGGTAAGTGACGTACAAGATCTATTTTAGACTTATCAACTTCAATTCCTTTTTCAGAGATGATATGACCCAAAACTATACCTTGTTTAACCATAAAATGACATTTTTCCCAATTCAAAACAAGGTTAGTTTCCATGCATCTTTTCAAGATTAAAGTGAGATTATGCAAACAAGCATCAAATGAGTCTCCAAACACACTAAAATCGTCCATAAATACTTCAATTATCTTTTCAACATAATCAGAGAAGATACTTACCATGCATCGTTGGAAAGTGGCCGGTGCATTGCATAAACCAAATGGCATACGACGATATGCAAAAGTACCAAATGGACAAGTAAAGGTGGTCTTTTCTTGATCATCCGGCGTTATGACAATTTGATTATAACCCGAATAACCATCAAGAAAGCAATAAAAAGAATGACCGGCTAACCTTTCAAGCATTTGATCAATGAATGGCAAAGGGAAGTGATCTTTCCTTGTTGCGGCATTTAGCTTTCTATAGTCAATGCACACCCTCCAACCGGTTTGAATGCGTGTAGGCACAAGTTCATCTTCTTCATTCTTCACCACAGTCACTCCGGATTTCTTTGGCACAACTTGAACCGGTGAAACCCAACGGCTATCCGAGATAGGACAGATCACCCCACAATCTAGAAGCTTGATAATCTCATTTTTCACAACTTCCATCATTGGAGGGTTGAGCCGGCGTTGAGCCTCTCTGGTTGGTTTAGCCCCCTCCTCTAAAAGTATGCGATGCATGCAAGTTGTAGGACTAATACCCTTTATGTCGGCCAAGGTCCATCCTATGGCCGTCTTGTGCTCTTTCAACACCCGAATCAATTTCTCCTCCTCCATTGCTGTGAGGGATAAGGAAACTATGACGGGCAACGTCTCATTGTCTCCCAAATAGACATACTTCAAATGATCCGGCAATGGTTTAAGCTCAAGAATGGGTGCCTGAATCACTGAAGGTAACAACTTGTTAGTCGAAACAGGAATTGGACTCGGTTTTGGAGGCTTACCAAAGTGTTGTGGCAATGACTCAAGTGCAGCAACCATCTCGGCCTCATCTTCACTTCTAGGCACGGCCAAACCAGATTTTTGCCCAATTCCTTGTGCAATTGTTGTTTCAAGTGTATCCCTCTCCAAAGAATCGAGAAATTCCTGCGCCAAATCATCAATTATATCAATAGAAAAGCAAGAATGATCGTCCTTAGGAAATTTAATACTTTCAGAAAGATTGAAATCAATGACTTCCCCATCAAATTCCATCGTTAAAGTTCCTTTAAACACATCTATCTTGGTGCGGGCTGTTTTCATGAAGGGCCTCCCTAATAGAATCGGTAATGGGGTGGAATGGGGTGAATCCTCCATGTCAAGCACGTAGAAATCCGCTGGAAAAATCAAGTTATCAACCTGTACCAAAACATCTTCCAAAACACCCTTTGGATATGCATTAGAACGATCGGCTAATTGAATTATCACACCATCATTTTTAAGCTCACCTAAGTTCATAGATGCATAAATAGAGTATGGCATAACATTAATCGAAGCCCCTAAGTCTAACATGCATTGTTCAAACTTAGTATTACCAATAACGCACGGAATTGTAAAACTACCCGGATCTTTGCATTTAGGGGGTAATTTCCTTTGTAACACAGCAGAGACATTTTCACTTACCTGGACCACCTCCTTGTTTGAAATCCTCTTCCTCGTTGTGCAAAGCTCTTTTAAGAACTTGGCATACTTAGGGACTTGCTTGATTGCATCAAGGAGCGGAATGTTGACTTGAACTTTCCTAAAGGTTTCCAAAATGTCCTTTTCACTCTCCTCCTTTTTTGATTGCCTAAACCTGCTAGGAAAGGGCACGTTTAGTGGAATAGAACTTGACAAAGTCGAATTTGGACTTACCTTAGGCATATTGGACGGTTTTGGCACAATAGGGGGCTGCGGCAAAGATTCTTTCACCCTTGCCGTGGCCTTTATTCCTTGTTCCTCGTCTTCTTGCAGCAACACGTCCTCTTCTTGACTTGTTTTGGACGTGCTTGGGGTGGTTTCGACCTCCTTACCACTTCTCAACATGATTGCCTTGGCAGATTCGAATCCTCCCCTTGGATTGACAATGGTTGAGCTAGGGAGCTTGCCTTTGTCTCGGAATTGTCCTACAAATTCCGCAATCTGCCCAATTTGTTTCTCCAAGTGATCCACCCTTTTGTCTTGGTTTTGCATGGCTTTGGTTTGATCCTCTTGCCCCTGAGACAAATTGGTAAGTAATTTAAGAAGTGTTTCATTTCCCAACGACGTACCTTGATTGTTTTGGGCAGGTTGTGCTTGGTTTGGATTGGGGCCGAATGGCTTGGTGTAGAACCCCGGGGGTTGTTGTCTAAAGCCTCCTTGTTGTTGAGGTTGTTGAGGTTCCCTCCACTTGAAGTTTGGATGGTCTCTCCAACCCGGATTGTATGTGTTGGAATATGGATCATTCCTTGGTTGATTTTGGCTTGGAAATCCAATGGCGTTTGCACTCTCCCACCCACCATTCTCAATCAATTGAGGGCACTTTTCCGAAGGATGACCTTGAATAGAACATACGCCACATACAATTGGACTATGGATCTTCATTCCTTCGGCCATCTGAGACACAAGAGAAGTAAGATTAGCTAATTGAGTTTGAAGGTCGGATTGAGAACTTACCTCATTCACTTGTTGCCGTGGGGGGTCCCTTTGCCCAAGTCCTTCATATTGTTGTGCATTTAGAGCACGGTTTGCAATTAGGGTCTTGGCTGCCATAGGAGTTTTGTCCACCAATGCACCTCCCGCCGAAGCATCGAGCATTTGCCTTTCAATGGGAAGAAGGCCCTCATAGAAATATTGAAGGAGAAGCTCCTCCTTCATTTGATGTTGAGGACATGATGCAACAAGGGCTTTAAAACGCTCGTAGTATGCCGGAAAAGATTCTCCTTGACTTTGTTGGATTCCGCTAATTTTCTTCCTCAAGAGAATGACTCTTGAAGTAGGGAAGAACTTCTCCAAGAACGCTCTCTTCATGCTCTCCCAAGAAGTAACGGTCCCGGGTGCCAATTCATAAAGCCAATCCTTAGCTTTTTCCACAAGAGAGAATGGAAAAGCTTTCATCATTAGAATGTTCCCATCGACATTTATGGGTGTCATGCTCGAACAAACAACCTCGAACTCCTTGAGATGCTTGTTGGGATCTTCCATGGAAAGCCCATGGTATTTCGGAATGTGGTGCAACAAGCTTGACTTCAACTCGAATTCATCGGTCTTGCCTTGGGCAGCCGCGGGGTATTGAATGCATAATGGTGCGGCATTGGCCAACCCCGAGGCCGAAAGCTCTTTAATGGTCCGATTGTCCGTTGCCATAACTTCTTCTTCCACACTTTCAAACTCAGATTCGGCCTCTGAACTTGAACTAGGTTCACTAGGTTCACTAGGTTCGGGATGCCTCCTCTTTCTTCTCAAATCACGTTCAAAATCGTCGTTAAAGTCCAAGATATGTGCATGCACAGTTTGAGAACTCCGCGTCATGCACTAGTACCTAAACCAAGAAAACAAAACAAAATAAGAAAACTAGGTAAATTACACTAAAAACATACGGCAAAAACACAAGGGATTAGCAATTTTGCTAATCCCCGGCAACGGCGCCAAAATTTGATGCGAAAATAGTTAAGCACACAAATTAACCCTCTTGTTGTCAAATTGTAGTAAGGATGCAAGTAGGGATCGTTCTAGACCGGGGATTAGGAGGGCTTGCTAAAACCTCTAAATTGACTCAAAAACGTAAAATAACAATATGAAACACTATACTAGACTCAAAGAATGCAAAACTAAACTTTAAAACATCAAAACAAACCAAAAGACTCAAACATCACCCAAAACACTCAAAACTGCCTTAAAATCACTTTCTGGGCAGTTTTGAGCACTTTGGTGAATTTGGACGAAATTGGGAAATAAAATTGAATCAAAACACTTTAAAACATAAACTAAACAGATTTTAAGCACCAAGGAACAAGAAAGTAAAGGGGGGTTTTGATTTGACGAAATTTGAATTAACAAAACAAGTTAATAACTAGGCAGGTTGTATAAACAGATTTGAGAAATAAGATGATGGATGGATTAGTTAGAGGTCCATTCTCCACACATGATACATTTATATATATGAATCGATTCTCCAATTGTTTTTCATTAACTATGATGCTCAACACCCCAAGTTAACCGTGATGCACTAATTAACTCTCAAATTTTCCTTATGTTATTGAATTGGATGATGCATGCGACAATTCAAATCATTCTCCAATGGTTCTCAACATGAATGCATAGAAGAGATACAATGAGAGATCATTATGCTCTATGAAAATTATAAGTGTTGACGAGGCAATTGTAACTATGAATGCATGATACTTTTGCCAAGAATTCAATTAACGCGGTTGTGACTAGCAACCTTCACTACTCATGTTTATAAACTTGTGACGATTAGGTGAAACTCGTTTATAAACTAGCATCGAGTTTATGCATGAAGACTAAGTATGCATCCCTAATCAACATACAAAAACAAGTTTTTAATAAACATGATAATTGAATTACAATCACAACTTAACAAATCACAATTGGAAGAAATCAATTCATATTTCAAACATGTTCATGGCTTCAAACTTTCCCCTAACTAATTAGGGGTTTAGCCACTCATGATTACAACAAACTTAGAGAGTAATAACAAAGTAAATATTGAAAACAAGAATCGAAGTACACCTAAAAATTCCAACAACTCAATCTTGAATTGTATGAACGTTTAGGCCTCTTCTCCTCTAGTTGCTGCGGCACAAGGGGTTTTGGTGAGTTTTGGTGGTTATGGATGATGTAGAATGATGTGTTTAGGGTAGGGATGGATGTAGGGGAAGGCAAGGAGTGTTTTTGGGCAGAAAATATGAAGAATGGTGAAGTATGGTAGTGCTAGAGAGAGGGGAGGAATTTCTGGCGTGAATGAATGTGTATGAGAGATGGTTTTCTGAAATGGAAGAGTGTGTGTTTTGTGGCTGCAATGCATGCTTATTTATAGGTGAAATGGGGGGAACATGATGACTAGGAATTAGGTGGAAAGCTGAAATGGTGATGGGAGATGCATGTGGCAGAAATGCAAGTGATTAAAGGGTGGGAATGCATGTGTTTTGACAGAAAATAAAAGGGAATGTTGGAAATCTGGAATGGGAACCCACGGCATGGTTGTTTTCTGGTGGTGAATGGGTTTATGTTTGAATGGTGCATGTGGGTTGATTATTTAAAGGGAGTGCATGTGGAATAAAGGTTGGAATGAACATGAAATGCACGGTTTTGAGAGATGATTATGGATGCATGTGTTGAATGATTATGGGTGTATGTGGGTGGAAATGCATGTGGGAATGCATGTGATTTGGCTGAAATGAAAGGGAGTGGGAAGTGCATGTAAGCCACGGCAAGGAATGCATTTTCTGAATGAATGAAGGCAGGTTATGTGGAAGGGCTTGAACAAAGGTAGAAGCATGGCACAAAGGTGAATGGGTGATGTGTGAATGTGGTTGAATGATTAAAGTGTAAATGATTAATGAATGGTTCTTTGTTGATGGTGGAAATCTGAAATGATTAAGTGGAATGTGCATGTGGCTGCAATGATGGTGTTTTGCACGGCAATGATGGAGAAAGAATGTGTGGATGTATGGTTGTGTTGGTGATGAATGTGAACTCTTTGTTCTTCATTTTCATTCCTTTGGTCTTCAATTTCGTCCATCTACTTGGCTTTAAGCATATGCAATCCATTCCAATCTCTAATTTGCTCCAAAAGGCTCCGAAAGGCATCCTTTTGCATCCTTAGCCATATGAACCTATAAACACACGAAAATGACTTTAAACACTAAATTAAGTAAGAAAACACAACATAAATGCATAAGAACTAGCTAACAAAGGCGCATAAATATGCTTCTATCAAATTCCCCCACACTTAGCTTTTGCTAGTCCTCGAGCAAAACAAATAAACAAAACATAACCTAAACCTTCCAACGTTCACCTCAGGGATTTCCAATGGTACATGACAAGTTAAAAATCATCATCCCCACAGATTTGAGTCATCTTTACAATTGAAAACATACTTAATCATAGTCACCACTTACTAGTTCACAATTAATCGATTAAAAGAATGTTTTGAATGTAGTAACATGCCTTAGAGAATTTGCTCAATCCTTACAAGATATGTGATAGGAGCATATTCATGCGACTTAAATGGCTTGTTCTCGTGCATTTACGTTATGTTTCTTTAGTTATTTTAGTACTTTAAGCTATTTTCGTTTGTTTTTAGGTTCATATGGCTAAGGAAGCAAAAAGATGCATTTTGGAGCATTTTGGAGCAAAATTGGACTTGGAATGGATAGCTTATGTTTGGTGCAAAAGGAATGGACGAAATTGAAGGATTCCTAATCCATTGCAGCCACATGCACCCATAATCATTCACACCTTGCAGCCACATGCATTCACTCTTCATAAATCAGCCACATGCACTCATCATCATAACCTAGCTGTCATGTTTCCCCTTTCATCATTCCCTCACATTCTTTAAATCAGCCAACACATGCATCCACCTTTCTCCCATCAGATTTCCAACATTGCACATGCATTCCCCTTACAATTTCAGCCATCCTAGCTGTTTTGCACATGCATTCACTTAACCTAGCTGTCATGTTCCCTCTCCCATCCATTCATCTCCCTATAAAAACCATACACACTTCACACAACATTCATTCATTCTCATTCACTCTTCCATATTCCAGAAATTCGTCAAAACCTCTCCACACCCTTGCAGCAGCCACCAAAACACTTTTCACCACCATCCTTCCATTTTCACCACTCCCCAAACCATTCACACCATCAAACTATCCTTAGACCTTGTGCTACAACGAAGAGGAAGATAAGAGTGCCTAAACGTTCATACAATTCAATTTTGAGTTGTTGGAATGTTTAGGTGTTTCTTTGATTTCAATGTTTTTCAATTCTCTTTGTTTTGTACCATGAGGAACTAAACCCCCCTTTAGCTAGGGGGTGATTCGAAATATATGTTTATGCTTGCATTTTGATTTGATTACTTCTAATTGCGTTTCATAAGTTGTGGATTCAATTTGTTTAACCGTTTGATTGATAACTTATTTATGTATGTTTATTGAGAATGCGCGCTTAATTTTCATGCATGAATATGACGCTAGAATATAAGTGAGTTTCACCTAATAGTTACGAACTTATATTCACAAGTAGTGGAGGTTGCTTATAAACAATCGCGTTAAACGAATTCTTGGCATAAGTTTCATGCAATCCATAGTAACGAATGCCTCGTCAACACTTATAATTTTCATAGAGCTTAATGATTCTTGCTTGTATCTCTTCTATGCATTCATGTTGAGGACTTGTGGGGAATGTTTTGAATTGTCGCATGCATCATCCAATTCAATAACGTTAGGAAGATTTGAAGGTTAATTAGTGCATCACGGTTAACTTGGGGTGTTGAGAATTCATGGTTTATTGAAATGCAATTGGAAATCATTTTATTATGCAAGTGTAACATGTATGGAGATGAACCCCTTAGCTAGCCTTCATTCCATTCAATTCCATCCATTTCATCTTTACTATCTGTTTTAATTTAAATCTGTGCATTTTATTTAACTTCGTCCAAAACCAAATCCCCCTTTACTTTATTGTCCAATTTAGTTAGAAAGTGTCTTAGTTTATGTTTATAAGTGTTTTGATTCAATTTATTACATAAATTCGTCCAAATTCACCAAAGTGCTCAAAACTGCCCAGAAAGTGTTTTTAAGGCAGTTTTGAGTGTTTTGGGTGATGTTTGAGTCTTTTGGTTTGTTTTAATGTTTTAAGTGTATAGTTTTACATTCTTTGAGTTAGTTTAGTGTTTTATATTGTGTTTTTACGTTCTTGAGTCAAGTTATTACTTAATTTCGTCCAAATTTGTGTTTGTGCTCAAATCTGCCCAGAAAGTGGTTTTTAGGCAGATTTGAGTGTGTTTGTGTTGTTTTGAGTCTTTTGGTTTGTCTTAGTGTTTTAAAGTTTAGTTTTGCATTCTTTGAGTCTAGTATAGTGTTTCATATTGTTATTTTACGTTTTTGAGTCAAATCCAAGTGGTTAACAATCCCTCCTAATCCCCGGTCTAGAACGATCCCTACTTACATATATACTACAATTGTCAAAAAGAGGGTTTAATTTATGCGCGTATAAATCTCGCATCAATATGCACTCAATTTTCACTCAGATTTTCTAACTACACACCCTATACTAGTTATATGTGAGAAGATTGATGTAAATATGAAAACAAATGCTCACATATACGTATAACAAAGAACGCAATTTATGGAGTTAATAAGCATGTTTAGAAATGATCTCATGAATGGAATGCTACTACTTAGATGCGAGAACTAATGACCATATGCTCATACCAAATTCAAACTCCACAAATTGAAACACATAACACTCAAGAATGAAGTCAAGGGTTGTAACGGGGCTTGGGGTAGTGGTTAACAAAGAAAAGATAAGGAGAACAAGCGTTCTTCAAGTAATAGTAAGCAAAGTAGTGTACTTAAGACTTAGAATTCATTTAGATTGCAGAAATTAACTTTAAAACACAAGGGGAAGACTTAGACAACTCCTTAGGGCCGAATTCATTGTTTTGGACCCTTACTTCAACAAACAATACTTTGGAATTCTTTTCAACTCTTTTTCATACTTTTCACGCTTTTTTTTTTTTTTTTTTTTTTTCTTTTTCTTTTCTTTCATGCCGTGCCTATGGCACACAAATTCTCACACAAGAACACTTCCCCCACACTTGTTTTCTGCCAACATAAATCGAAAGAAATTCAATTTGAATCATGCTTTACTAAGCTTTAAGAACAAGGGTGTGGATGGTCCTAATCTAGGCTAGGTGAGGATAATGTGGGTTAACTTAAACATAAAATGACATGGGATACACGGCAATATGGCTAAGGTGGTGGTCACTACACAACTTCATCTTGAATCTGTGTTATGCAAATCAATAACATGCTTTGAATGAAATGGGCATGAGTTCTAGCATTTGGAACTAAATGATGAAACGCCTCTAAGTAGTAACCAAGCAAAGAATAATGAGATCATGCAACGACTTAGAAAACAAAAATGCACAGATTCTAACTCTCCAAATAAACGTTTAGGCTCAAGTCTCACAAGGTTGTAGCGTTAATTTGAGTTCCTTCCTTTAAGCATGTTACAAAAACTGATTTTTTATTTTATGATTGCATGTGAAGTCATAAGTTATAACCACAACCAAGCATACATGATGCGAGATTTATACGCGCATAAATTAAACCCTCTTTTTATCGATTGTAGTAAGTATGTAAGTAGGGATCGTTCTTAACCGGGGATTAGGAGGGATTGTTAATCCCTTGGATTTGACTCAAAAACGTAAAATAACAATATGAAACACTATACAAGACTCAAAGAATGCAAAACTAAACATTAAAACACTAAAACAAACCAAAAGACTCAAACATCACCCAAAACACTCAAAACTGCCTTAAAATCACTTTCTGGGCAGTTTTGAGCACTTTGATGAATTTGGACGAATTTGTGTAACAAATTGAATCAAAACACTTAAAAACACAAACTAAATGTATTTCTAACTAATCTAACACTTTAAAGATTTGAGCACAAACACAAATTTGGACGAAACTAAGTTGTAACTTGACTCAAGACTCTTAAAAACACAAACTAAATGTATTTCTAACTAATCTAACACTTTAAAACACTAAGACAAACCAAAAGACTCAAACATCACCCAAAACACTCAAAACTGCCTTAAAATCACTTTCTGGGCAGTTTTGAGCACTTTGGTGAATCTGGACGAATTTATGTAACAAATTGAATCAAAACACTTAGAAACACAAACTAAATGTATTTCTAACTAATCTAACACTTTAAAACACTAAGACAAACCAAAAGACTCAAACATCACCCAAAACACTCAAAACTGCCTTAAAATCACTTTCTGGGCAGTTTTGAGCACTTTGATGAATTTGGACGAATTTGTGAAATAAATTGAATCAAAACACTTTAAAACATAAACTAAATGTATTTCTAACTAATCTAACACTTTAAAATAAATGGGGGATTGGTTTTGACGAAATTAAATAAAATGAACAGATTGTAAATAAAAACAGAAAGTAAAGATGAATGTGATGGAATTGAATGGATGGGAACCTAGCTAAGGGGTTCATCTCCATACATGTTACACTTGCATAATAAAATGATTTCCAATTGCATTTCAATAAACCATGAATTCTCAACACCCCAAGTTAACCGTGATGCACTAATTAACCTTCAAATCTTCCTAACGTTATTGAATTGGATGATGCATGCGACAATTCAAAACATTCCCCGCAAGTCCTCAACATGAATGCATAGAAGAGATACAAGCAAGAATCATTAAGCTCTATGAAAATTATAAGTGTTGACGAGGCATTCGTTACTATGGATTGCATGAAACTTATGCCAAGAATTCGTTTAACGCGATTGTTTATAAGCAACCTCCACTACTTGTGAATATAAGTTCGTAACTATTAGGTGAAACTCACTTATATTCTAGCGTCATATTCATGCATGAAAATTAAGCGTGCACTCTCAATAAACATACATAAATAAGTTATCAATCAAACGGTTAAACAAATTGAAATCACAACTTATGAAACGCAATTAGAAGTAATCAAATCAAAATGCAAGCATAAACATATATTTCGAATCACCCCCTAACAAAGGGGGGTTTATTTCCTCATAACTTTGAAATCAAAGAAACACCTAAACATTCCAACAACTCAAACTTGAATTGTATGAACGTTTAGGCACTCTTCTCTTCCATTCCTCATACGTACAAAACAAAGAGAATTGAATTTAAACTTTGAAATCAAAGAAACACCTAAACATTCCAACAACTCAAACTTGAATTGTATGAACGTTTAGGCACTCTTCTCTTCCTCGTTGTTGTAGCACAAGGTCTAAGGTGAGGTTTGGTGGTGTGAATGGTTTGGGGAGTGGTGTTTGGATTAATAGGGAAGAGAAAAGTGTTTTGGTGGCTGCTGCAAGGGTGTGGAGAGGTTTTGACGAATTTCTGGAATATGGAAGAGTGAATGAGAATGAATCAATGTTGTGTGAAGTGTGTATGGTTTTTATAGGGAGATGAATGGATGGGAGAGGGAACATGACAGCTAGGTTAAGTGAATGCATGTGCAAAACAGCTAGGATGGCTGAAATTGTAAGGGGAATGCATGTGCAATGTTGGAAATCTGATGGGAGAAAGGTGGATGCATGTGTTGGCTGATTTAAAGAATGTGAGGGAATGATGAAAGGGGAAACATGACAGCTAGGTTATGATGATGAGTGCATGTGGCTGATTTATGAAGAGTGAATGCATGTGGCTGCAAGGTGTGAATGATTATGGGTGCATATGGCTGCAATGGATTAGGAATCCTTCAATTTCGTCCATTCCTTTTGCACCAAACATAAGCTATCCATTCCAAGTCCAATTTTGCTCCAAAATGCTCCAAAATGCATCTTTTTGCTTCCTTAGCCATATGAACCTAAAAACACACGAAAATAGCTTAAAGTACTAAAATAACTAAAGAAACATAACGTAAATGCACGAGAACAAGCCATTTAAGTCGCATGAATATGCTCCTATCAAATACCCCCACACTTATCTTTTGCTAGTCCTCGAGCAAAACAAAACAACAAAAGAACACGAAACTAGACAAAACGAACAAAACACCACCTACACCTTCCAACAATCGTCTTACGGATTTCCAATGCACATGACAAGTTAAAAATCATTATTCCCACAGATTTTAGCCATCTTTACACTTAAATACATTCTTAATCATAGTCACCACATACTAGTTCACAATTAAGCATTTAAAACCATGATTTGAATGTAGTAACATGCCTTAGAGAATTTCCTCAATTCCTTACTAGAATGCACTCTATTTTCACACAGATTTTCTGACTACACACCCTACACTAGTTATATGTGAGAGATTGATGTGAACATGAAAGACTAGTATCTCACATATGTTATAACAAAGAAAGCATTTTCTGGATTTACGATAATGACATGAATATGATCTCATGAATGGAATGCTACTACTTAGAATGAGAACCAGTGATTCCATAAGCTCATACCAAATTCAAACTCCACAAATTGAACACATAACATCAAGATAGAAGTTGAGGGTTGTAACGGAGCTAAGGGTAATGGTTTAACAAAGAAAGGTAAAGTAAAACAAAGGTTCTTAAAGCAATAGTGAGCAAAGTATTGAATTAGGCACTTAGAATTCCCTTTAGAACGCAGAAGTCAACTTTGAACACCCAAGGGGAAGTCACACAAAACTTAGGGCCATATTCAAACTTTTTGGGCCCTTTCTTCAACAATCACACTTGTGAGTCCATTCTCACTTATTTTCACTCTTTTTCTTTCTTTTCTTCTTCTTTTTCTCACATTTTTTTTTTCTTTTTCCCGTGCCTCCTTTAAGACTTAGGCACATACACACAAAAATCCCTTCCCCCACACTTATTTTCTGCAACATATTAATCAAAAGGAATTCATTTAAGTCATGCTCACTATACTTCAAGAACAAGGGTATAGGAAAGTCCTACTCTAGGCTAGGTAAGGGGTGATGTGGTTAACAAAGAAAATAGGCTGAAAAGGCTCAAAAGGGTTAAAACTTACAACAAATAAGAAATATGAAAAGGGATAGGCTTTTTGGCTTTGGCTTGACTAGCAACTTCATCTTATTGTATGTTATGCAAACAATATCATGCTTTGAATGAAACGGATATAAGTTCTAGCATTTAGTTCTATTATGATATAATTGCATTCTAAGTAGCAACCAAGCAAGGAATAATGAGATCATGCAACAACTTTAGAAAACAAAGAATCACAGAAAATAACTCTCCAAAGAAGGTAATAGCTCGAGTCTCACAGGGTTGTAGCGTTTGTTTGAGTTCCTTCCTTCAAGCATGTTACAAAAACGAATTTTTCTTTTATGATTGCATGTGAAGTCATACATTATAACCATAACCAAGCATATACCAAGAGTAAATCAAACTTTTCTCCATGTTTATAACTCTTTTTAACAGTCATGCAATTACAAACCAAATCCTTATCATTGTGTTGGAAGGTACCCTAAGACACAAACACACAAAAACGACTCAAAACACTCTTTTTAGGCTTTTCAAAACATGTTTTTCAAATTTTTATGTGATTTTCGGAGTTATAAAAACAAAACATAATAAAACACTCTAAAACAACTTAAAAACACCTTAAAACAGCAAGGAACAACATTTGAAGTTTATGGGTGATAAAATCCCACGAATTTGCATTAACAACATTAGTTACCCCCCCACACTTAAATCAAACATTGTCCTCAATGTTTTAAGCATAGATTCACACAAAGCATAAGTAAACACACAAAAAGCACTTAAACATATTAAACATGGCAGAATGTAATTAACAAAGAGAAGAGTTTAGGGACGCAAATCTGGTTATGGAGTGTAAATTCCCTCTTCTCCTTGGTGATTGCATTGAGGCTTTGATCTTTGTGATTCCACAGGCTCATTCTTGAACTGGTTTCCTCCCATCGTTGATTTTCCTTTGTGCTACTCTTGAACTGGGCAGCAGGATTATTTTGGTCTCCCCCGGAGGTCTGAGCTTTCCCCTTTTATCTGTTTCTTTGTTCAATCTTTGCAGGAGTGGTCCCTTCTCTGGAAGTGTATCAACCGTTGAAGATGACTACTCGAGAGCAACGCTAGGTAAGCAATCAGGAATAAATTCCAGGCAGTCGGATCCAGATCGGAAGACTGACTCCAAGTGCCGGCTGATTGCTTCTTTCACTTTGCCATGCGAGTAAGAACAAGGACAAAGAAAAAGACAGGGAAAGAGCATGATATGAGATACTTTTGCTTTTGACCTTGATGATATGAGATACCTTTGCTTTTGAAGAAGCGGTGAACGAATCAGCACACTTCAATCCGCCATTTCCGCCTGGGTCATCTGTACTCCAGGCATCTGGTATCATCTTTGGGGAAGAAGAAAGAATTGAGTATTTCGAAAGGCTTTGCTGGGAGTGCACCCTCAGAGGTGAGGGAGAGTTGGGCATTTTCTTCAGGTTTGCCTTGCCATAAAAGACGAAGGTCGACATATATAGAGATAATATCAAGTGGTGGTATTGTTCTTTTACCCGTGTCGACAAACGTCTCTTCGATTTCTGAACGGACGCCTCTTCGATTTCTGCACGACGCCCCTTCGATTTCTGAACGACACGTAGTAGTGCGTACGCGGCTCTGTCTGAGCTCTTTTGACAAAGTCGCACGCGTTTTCTGAAAAGCAGAGAAAGCGTCGCCGAAATTTCCGCTTGTCGGCAAAAGTGTAGCTGCGATGATGACCTCCACGTGAACTTTTGACAAAGTTGCACACGTCTTCTGAAAAGCCGAGAAAGCGTCGCCAAAATTACGCCGGAAATTCCGGCTTTTTGAATCGGTGGACGCGTCGCCTTGGCTTTTTTATTGAGCTATCGATCACCACAACATACACACTCTTAAGATTTTCCATTCTTGAACATCGTCTCCGGCCCTTTGAAATTAACTCCATCCACCCCTTCTCTTTGAACACTTTTGAAAAATGGCAAACCCATCGAACCTTAGCTTAGAATTGAGTCTCAGCAGTGATACGGGCGCGCCCCGTCAAGGTAATGTATGGCGTCCTTCTTTTTTATCTTCTAACGGTCCTCTCACAGGTGAAGACTCCGTGATGCAGGACGCCACAACAGCTACAATAGTAGCTAGAAACCTCCTTACTCCAAAAGATAGTAGGCTGCTGTCAGGACGGTCCGATGAGTTGGCCGTTCAAGAGTCCCTCGCACTTAGTGTTCAGTGTGCGAGTTCTGTGTCCAACATGGGCCAACGCCTGCTTGCCCGCTCCCTGATAGGAGCATATTCATGCGACTTAAATGGCTTGTTCTCGTGCATTTACGTTATGTTTCTTTAGTTATTTTAGTACTTTAAGCTATTTTCGTGTGTTTTTAGGTTCATATGGCTAAGGAAGCAAAAAGATGCATTTTGGAGCATTTTGGAGCAAAATTGGACTTGGAATGGATAGCTTATGTTTGGTGCAAAAGGAATGGACGAAATTGAAGGATTCCTAATCCATTGCAGCCACATGCACCCATAATCATTCACACCTTGCAGCCACATGCATTCACTCTTCATAAATCAGCCACATGCACTCATCATCATAACCTAGCTGTCATGTTTCCCCTTTCATCATTCCCTCACATTCTTTAAATCAGCCAACACATGCATCCACCTTTCTCCCATCAGATTTCCAACATTACACATGCATTCCCCTTACAATTTCAGCCATCCTAGCTGTTTTGCACATGCATTCACTTAACCTAGCTGTCATGTTCCCTCTCCCATCCATTCATCTCCCTATAAAAACCATACACACTTCACACAACATTCATTCATTCTCATTCACTCTTCCATATTCCAGAAATTCGTCAAAACCTCTCCACACCCTTGCAGCAGCCACCAAAGCACTTTTCTCTTCCCTATTAATCCAAACACCATTCCCCAAACCATTCACACCACCAAACCTCACCTTAGACCTTGTGCTACAACAACGAGGAAGAGAAGAGTGCCTAAACGTTCATACAATTCAAGTTTGAGTTGTTGGAATGTTTAGGTGTTTCTTTGATTTCAATGTTTAAATTCAATTCTCTTTGTTTTGTACGTATGAGGAATGGAAGAGAAGAGTGCCTAAACGTTCATACAATTCAAGTTTGAGTTGTTGGAATGTTTAGGTGTTTCTTTGATTTCAAAGTTATGAGGAAATAAACCCCCCTTGGTTAGGGGGTGATTCGAAATATATGTTTATGCTTGCATTTTGATTTGATTACTTCTAATTGCGTTTCATAAGTTGTGGATTCAATTTGTTTAACCGTTTGATTGATAACTTATTTGTGTATGTTTATTGAGAGTGCACGCTTAATTTTCATGCATGAATATGACGCTAGAATATAAGTGAGTTTCACCTAATAGTTATGAACTTATATTCACAAGTAGTGGAGGTTGCTTATAAACAATCGCGTTAAACGAATTCTTGGCATAAGTTTCATGCAATCATAGTAACGAATGCCTCGTCAACACTTATAATTTTCATAGAGCGTAATGATTCTTGCTTGTATCTCTATTATGCAATCATGTAGGGGACTTGTGGGGAATGTTTTGGGTTGTCGTATGCAATCATCCAATTCAATAACGTTAGGAAGATTTGAAGGTTAATTAGTGCATCACGGTTAACTTGGGGTGTTGAGAATTAATGATTTATTGAAACGCAATTGGAAATCATTTTATTATACAAGTGTAACATGTATGGAGATGAACCCCTTAGCTAGGTTCCCATCCATTCAATTTCATCACATTCATCTTTACATTCTGTTTTAGAATCTGTGCATTTAGTTTAATTTCATCAAAAACCAAATCCCCCTTTACTTTATTGTCCAATTTAGTTAGAAAGTATCTTAGTTTGTGTTTGTACGTGTTTTGATTCAATTTGTTACACAAATTCGTCCAAATTCACCAAAGTGCTCAAAACTGCCCAGAAAGTGATTTTAAGGCAGTTTTGAGTGTTTTGGGTGATGTTTGAGTCTTTTGGTTTGTTTTAATGTTTTAAGTGTTTAGTTTTACATTCTTTGAGTTAGTTTAGTGTTTTATATTGTGTTTTTAAGAGTCTTGAGTCAAGTTACAACTTAATTTCGTCCAAATTTGTGTTTGTGCTCAAATCTGCCCAGAAAGTGGTTTTTAGGCAGATTTGAGTGTGTTTGTGTTGTTTTGAGTCTTTTGGTTTGTCTTAGTGTTTTAAAGTTTAGTTTTGCATTCTTTGAGTCTAGTATAGTGTTTCATATTGTTATTTTACGTTTTTGAGTCAAATCCAAGTGGTTAACAATCCCTCCTAATCCCCGGTCCAGAACGATCCCTACTTATACATATACTACAATTTGACGAAAAGAGGGTTTAATTTGTGTGCGTATAATTCTCGCATCACTCCCGTCAGGTGGAATCATTGATGGCGGAGGTGGAAAGTCTTAAGCAAGAAATCAAACTGCTTAAGTACGAGAATAGAAGTTTGCATGTGCTGGCAAACAACTATTCGACGGGCATGAAGAGGAAGCTTGATGAGCTGCAAGAATCCAATGGTCGTATGCAAAGTGACCGTCAAAGTGACCGTCAAAGGCTTGCGGCTTACTTCCAGAGGCATATTTTTCCTGGGTCATCCAGCACTTGGCCAAGTATTGAGGCCTGGAATGCTCTAGCTCCGATGCCTTCCGCTCCGATGGCTTCCGCTCCGATGCCTCCCGCTTCGATGCCTTCTGCTTCTATGCCTTCCGCTTCTATGCCTTCCGCTTCAAGAGTATTGCCACGTAGTGGGGCTTCAAACAAACAACCTCTGTGAAGGCTACATCTGCTTTATTTTTATTTTATTTATTTTTTTTTTTTTTTTTTTTTTTTTTTTTTCTTTTTCAATCGGCATGGAATTTATCTTTGAATGGGCGGTGATACTTGAAATGATCCGGTAATGGTTTAAATTCAAGATTGGATGCCTGAATCATTAACAACATGTTAGTATAAAAGAAAATTGAAATTGGAGGAGGTGGCTTACTTATGTGCTCCGACATGAACTCAAGGATAAACACATCTTCTTTGAACATTTCAGGAACTTTGCCCTTGGACAGATTTGATGTGAGGATTGGTCCTTGTCTTGTGTCATAAAATTCAACTTCTTTGGGGTTGTTTGCCTCAAGACCGTCCTCTTTGATGAATTCATGATATTCCCTACTTTGCACCTTTGGAAGTGCTTCCAAGATGTCTTTTTCACTTTCTTCTTCCTTGGAATTCATGAACCTGCAAGGAATAGGGATATTAGGTGGAATGGGGTTAGAACTAATTAAATTTGGAACAACCTTACTTGAATTAGATGGCGTAGGAGCAATAGGTGCCTCCGACAAAGGTGTTTCCACCCTTTCCGTGGGGGTGTATTCCTCTTCCTTGTGATTTGATTTTGATGGTTGAGGGTCCGTTCCAACCTCCTTTTCACTTCTCAACATGAAAGCATTGGCGGTTTCAAATTCTCCCTTCGGATTTGCAATGGTTGAACTAGGAAGTTCGCCTTGGTCGCAAATTTGTTCTACAAACTCCGCTATCTGCCCAATTTGCTTTTCCAAGTAGTCCAACCTTTTGTCTTGATTTTCCCTCTCTTTGTTTTGAAGTTGGACTCCCTGCGTCAAAGTAGTAAGTAATTGAAAAATCTTATCATTATCACTTGAATTACCTACATCGCTTTGGGCAGGTTGTGGTGGCTGCATAGGCGTTGAATAGAAATCCTCATATGGCTGCCAATATCCTTCTTGTTGAACATGTTGAGGTTCCCACCACATAGAGTTTGAATGATCACTCCAATCCGAATTGTAAGTATTGGAAAACCCATCATTCCTTGAAAATGTACCAACGCTTTGCATTTGGGACTTTTCCATGAGCTGTGACAAAAGAGAAGCATTATCTAGTGCCATGTTGTGCTTCTCTAGTACTTAAAATCGACAAACAAAATACAAATCAAAAACTAAAACTGAAATACATAACAGAAACTAAAACTAAAACTAATAAGAAAACGAAAATAACAATCCAAAGGATTAGCAAAGTTGCTAATCCCCGGCAACGGCGCCAAAATTTGATGCGAGATTTATACGCGCATAAATTAAACCCTCTTTTTATCGATTGTAGTAAGTATGTAAGTAGGGATCGTTCTTAACCGGGGATTAGGAGGGATTGTTAATCCCTTGGATTTGACTCAAAAACGTAAAATAACAATATGAAACACTATACAAGACTCAAAGAATGCAAAACTAAACATTAAAACACTAAAACAAACCAAAAGACTCAAACATCACCCAAAACACTCAAAACTGCCTTAAAATCACTTTCTGGGCAGTTTTGAGCACTTTGATGAATTTGGACGAATTTGTGTAACAAATTGAATCAAAACACTTAAAAACACAAACTAAATGTATTTCTAACTAATCTAACACTTTAAAGATTTGAGCACAAACACAAATTTGGACGAAACTAAGTTGTAACTTGACTCAAGACTCTTAAAAACACAAACTAAATGTATTTCTAACTAATCTAACACTTTAAAACACTAAGACAAACCAAAAGACTCAAACATCACCCAAAACACTCAAAACTGCCTTAAAATCACTTTCTGGGCAGTTTTGAGCACTTTGGTGAATCTGGACGAATTTATGTAACAAATTGAATCAAAACACTTAGAAACACAAACTAAATGTATTTCTAACTAATCTAACACTTTAAAACACTAAGACAAACCAAAAGACTCAAACATCACCCAAAACACTCAAAACTGCCTTAAAATCACTTTCTGGGCAGTTTTGAGCACTTTGATGAATTTGGACGAATTTGTGAAATAAATTGAATCAAAACACTTTAAAACATAAACTAAATGTATTTCTAACTAATCTAACACTTTAAAATAAATGGGGGATTGGTTTTGACGAAATTAAATAAAATGAACAGATTGTAAATAAAAACAGAAAGTAAAGATGAATGTGATGGAATTGAATGGATGGGAACCTAGCTAAGGGGTTCATCTCCATACATGTTACACTTGCATAATAAAATGATTTCCAATTGCATTTCAATAAACCATGAATTCTCAACACCCCAAGTTAACCGTGATGCACTAATTAACCTTCAAATCTTCCTAACGTTATTGAATTGGATGATGCATGCGACAATTCAAAACATTCCCCGCAAGTCCTCAACATGAATGCATAGAAGAGATACAAGCAAGAATCATTAAGCTCTATGAAAATTATAAGTGTTGACGAGGCATTCGTTACTATGGATTGCATGAAACTTATGCCAAGAATTCGTTTAACGCGATTGTTTATAAGCAACCTCCACTACTTGTGAATATAAGTTCGTAACTATTAGGTGAAACTCACTTATATTCTAGCGTCATATTCATGCATGAAAATTAAGCGTGCACTCTCAATAAACATACATAAATAAGTTATCAATCAAACGGTTAAACAAATTGAAAT